>NW_026251786.1:0-167646 GCF_025024155.1 Gamsiella multidivaricata
TTTTGGCCGAGAGGAGCTATGGAATGAGCGATGTAGTGCCACAGTAGCATGGGAAAAGTCCGAAGGCATATGCACGAGGATGAAGAAAGCCGGGGTCCAGGTAGGAGGTGAGGCCTAGGGCTTTGTGAGACAACAACTTCAAGAGGAGGCTACGACAGCGGCGAGGAGGAGAGCAGACAGCCGCTTGGTGGACCATCTCCAGGGAAACGTGGTGTTGAACGAGATGGAGAGAGGAAGGAGGATAAAATTCATATTGGCCCGTGATCTTGACTAGGAGAGGATCCATCAGACCCGACAAGTTACGTAGCAGTTTTGGGTCCCGGCTTAAGTATTAGAAACCATGCGACTCAGAATGTGCATCATAGGTATTTGGTCCCTCATTTTACATTAGTTTAGTAGGGGCCTTTTGTTAGCTATCTTTCGGTAACTATCGGCCGGCTGACAGTCCAAGCCGAGGCTTGGACAATGCAGCCTGTGGCACGCCTGCACGTCTGGGGGGATCTGGCGTCAATAAAAAAAAAAAAAAAAAAAAAGCTGGGTAATATGCTAAAAAAAAGATGAGAGACAAAAAGGCGATCCTAATAGGCAATACGAACGTTCTCATCCCAACTCTCTTCTACTTCCTCCTTTCCCTCCTGTGTCGCCGCCACCGCTCTCCTCTGCATCTTCCTCTGTGCCCTATTCAAGATCGGATACAAGGTCTCCCTGCCATACCAGGCCTTCTGCCTCGATGCCGCAATCCTCGACATCGTCGACTTGCCACTCCCAACTAATTCGTCCGCGTGTGCCAGCACTGCCGCATCGATCATGGCCGGCCCGAATGGGCCCCACAACCCTGCTGTCCCATACTTCTCATGATCGAATCGATGCCATCCCAGCTCCTGGAGCTTTCGGAAATCGTGCTCGGAGGTTGTGTCTGTAGTCACGATGACGGGTAGTCGGGAGACGAGTCCGCGCTTTGCAGCGGCCTCCCGTGCGCGGTCCACGGCGTCGATGTAGCGCTCGAATGGGATCAGACATGAGTCCATGCTATCACTGCGGCATTTCGAACCAATGTCGCCCCTACGCAGATGCAGAGCGATATGGGGGATCCGTGTCAGGGGTGCTGCGATGTTCTCCGCCGCTGGGTTGACGATCACTCCGGACTCTGTTGCGTCCTCGTTCAGGTTCTTGGGGAGGCTCATCTCGATGGGAACTTCCAATTCCGGGAGCACCTTTTCCCCGGGATCGTCGTTGACGGTAACGACGATTCCTTGATCGCGTTGCAGCTCCTCGTTGACCTTCTCAGTCGCATACCTCATTATTTGCGGTACGAAATGGATGTGCTTCCCAATCTCGTTCCAGATTCGGTTTGAGTGCCCAGGGTCCTTGAGCATGAAGGCATTGCTGAACATCAACACATGGTCCTCGTTATCGGCATATCGCGCCAACAAGTCATCTATTACGATCAAGTCGTCGAGTCCCAAGGTGAGGCCTTTCAGATTTGTGTTGTAGACCTTCATTCCAGGTTTCAATGGCGGTGCTCGCTGGAAGATCAGTTGGAGCAAGAAATGCCAACGAAAGATCTTGGCCGAATAATTAGTTCCGTGATCCGGCCCTTCATACCCGTCAACGATTTGACAGGTCAGGTTCTCAGCAACTTGATCCCAGGCCTTCAGCACGAGCTCATAGTCATGCTTTCCAGCAGAGGCTCTGGCCTTATCCGCAACTGCTCGGTCGCGCCCAATGATCCGTTGAGTTGCAGTCAAGGGTCGAATAAGATCCCATTCGACTACAGGCACGCCTGTGAGGTGTGTGAATCTCGGTAGATCAAAGTAGTTGGACCAACGTTGGTGTGTATTTTCGCGATCGTGCGAGTTGGAAACAATGGGTGGGAGGATGAGGGTTCTGTTGAGCTTCTGGGAGATGAAGGCCACGATTTCGAAGGCCATGAATTGGTTGGTGAGTCCAGCGTAGGGTAAGTAGGAGAGGTATTTGGTGTTGGGGTCGAGTAAGGAGACAGCAGGCTCAAGAGGTCCGAGAGTTGAGGGATATGTGAGTTTATAATTTACATGGTTCTTATGCTTCTTATCAATGTGCTCCTCATGGAGACCTTGTTGCTGTAGTTGGTGCCGATCTGTAGAGGAGGGGAATAGGGAAGGGGAGGATGAGGACGAGGGATAACTGAAGTCGGGGTCGAGGGCGCAGATGTTGCTTAGGAGGGCCCAGGCAGAGATGAGGAGGACGAGTACGAGGGCGACGAATGTCCGGGACCGGGGCCTACAACTTTGGCCTATTCCGCTGTATGCTGTGTCTTTCCTCATAGGGGAAATATCTTGGGATCGAGACTATGTACCAATCCGTTCGATCGAGGATGAAAAAGATGGGGTGTGTTGAGGAGAAAAGGGTGAAGAGTGAAAAGTGAAAAGTGCAGAGTGAAGAGTGAAGAGTGAAAAGTGCAGAGTGAAGAGTGAAAAGTGCAGAGTGAAGAGTGAAGGGCGAAAAGTGCAGAGTGAAGAGTGTGGAAGAGTGCAAAGGGCGTGAGGGCTGTGAGGAGAGTGAGGATGGGGACCGGGGAAAGACAGGGGTGAAAAGGAACGAAAGGACCCCACCCCCTCTCGCTCTCCAGGTTTCCTTTTGTTGTGTTCGTTGTGTTCATTGTGTTCATCGTGTTCATCGTGTTTCATACCTTCACAGTGGTCGTCCTCGGATAATAGATAGGCTACAGTGGAATGGCACGTTTTTTAGGTGACAACCAGGTCTGTGCGCAGAGTCTAGTCTCGACCCAGCCCTTTCTGTCTGTTAAGGAGGCCAGAAACATCATGTTTCCATTTTTGGCCACCTACAGTAGAAGGGCCTATGCGCTGTGCTTTTGTACCACGTTCCAATTCCAACGGCCGAACGGAACGAATGGGAGGCCGCGACAAGATAAGCTATTTTTAACACATATAGGGCGGACGGAAAAAGAGTGTTTGATTTTCTTACTGCACTTGGTGGCGTCCATCTGCACCATCGCTTCCCTCTTTTGTTATTTCATCATCATCCTTCATCATCCTTCATCCTTTCATCCCGCCCCCTGTTCATCATCATCTATAATAACGAACCCTTCATCCCTCCCAAGGATATTACATCGCTATACAAACATGCCCTCCGCAAGTAGTCTAGGCCTCACTGAGCGCCAGGCGGTCATCCTCACCGTCGGCTTTTAGTAAGACCTTGTTCCTTGGCCTTCAATTGCTCAACGTGTGTATCCACGGACCAACTGCTAATCAACTGTACTGCAAACACTTCACATCAATGTACTTCCTCGTTTATCCAGCATGGTCACAGCCTTGGTCATGGTCAGCTGCAATAAGGTAACATAACGGGACAGCAACCGCCTTTTTAATTACTCGATCGTAACTACTTAAATATAAATTGCTCACAGTCAATGTATTTTTTTTTTTTTTTTGTTATATTTCAAATTAGTGGGCACTTAATACCATCGAGCTGCCGTGGCTGCTGCTGTGGTGTCAGATGCTGATTGCCGTCCTATTGCTCAGGGTCACAAACTACACGGGGGTGCTCAGAATGCCCAAGATTGAGACCCACGTCGCTCAGGCCCTCATCCCCCTGATTGCCATCAACGTGCTCGGACTAGGTGTCAACACCCTCTGTCTGGTGTATGTCGATACCTCGTTCTATCAGGTAAATGGCCCAGAGATTGTTCGGCTCTATTGACAGGACGAGAGATTAAACATGCATGCTTTGTCTTTTGGATGGAGTAAACTGGCTAACCTGCCATTGTTTCTGCACCTTCGTTTTGATCTTTGTCCACGCGCTGTGAATAGATTGCTCGTGGATTGGTCTTGCCCTTCACTGTCATCTTCGCCTATGTCTTGCTCGGACAGCCCTCTGCTCAGCTTGTCCTCGTCTCCTGCTTCATTGTTTTCTGCGGATTCTACACTGGAGTGACAACAGAAATCAATGTCTCGCACATTGGCGTCTTCTTCGGCATTATCTCCTCCGTTACCACCTCGCTCCACGCCATCGTCATCAAAAGGTCATTGGGCTCTGTCAACAACTCATCAATCGACCTCGTCTACTACAATAATGTCCTCTCGCTCCTCGCTACCACTCCTATTGTGTTCTTGAGCGGTGAAATCACCTTGGTGGCCGAACGTTTCGCGGCTGATGGTTTCCAGGCCTTCCACAGCTTCTTGTTCGCAGCGTTCATCACCGGTATCTTTGGCTTCCTGGTCAACCTGGCCGGTTTCATGCAGATCTCAAAGACCTCACCCACCACACATATGATCTCGGGGGCCGTTCGCGGGGTGTTGCAGACCCTCCTCGGCTATTTTGCATTCGGTGACATCATCACCTCAGGTCGCCTGATTGGCATTGTGCTGATTCTCAGCGGCGGTGCCCTTTACACATGGGCCAAGGACCAGGAGATGCGGGCCAATATCAAGCCTACTTATATCCCCATGACCCAGCAGGACGTCGATGGCGACGATGGTGACCACAGGGACAAGGTCGGCAAGGCGTAAAGACAGATCCGCAAATAGAAAGAAAAAAAATCCATTCAAGCGGGTATCCAGGTGCATCATCACAGCATATTCATTAACGACTAACATTAGACGCCATTCATGACACCTTCAGGTCATTTTGTATCATCTTTTTTTTCACCATCGTTCAGTAAAAAATAAAATAAAGGAGAAGAACCTGCTGGTCTTTTAAGTAAATCCGTACGCACATTGTGGAGAGCGACGTTTAATGTGAAACAAGGGCAGTTGGGCCCTGACCCTCTATTTATACAAGCCAGAATTTTTTATTTAAATGGGGTGAACTGCCTGCCATTTTTCCAGTTCCAGTAATAAGTTTCGCCCTCATTCGTCCCAAATCAAGGGACACGCATCATGGCCTCGAGATTCTTCCTCTCCATCCCCGACGCGATCCCTGTCAAGGAACCTTATGAGGAAGTCTTCTCGCTCTTCACTACCGAGACCTCCCAGGCCCCCTGGGCCCATAACCGGTCCGTCTCACAGCAGTCAGCCCGACTCGAGATCGAGCTCGATTTCACCCCTGCACCCTCGCCTGCCCTGAGCCAGCCTGGGTCCAGACCCGATTCTCGGTCAGGGTCGTACTTTTCGCCCACGACCGCTAAGGATACCGACACCGCAGGCAATGACGCAATATTAATCCCAGGACCTATCACCGGAGGCTCAGGATTGGAATCTGATGAATATAATAACGGCTACTCAATTTCAACATCGCCATCCCCTTTATCGCCAACGTTACCAATGACACCAAAAGAGTCAGAGATTGGGATTAACAGCAGCAATAGCAGCTTTATTTCACCTTTGCCTGGCAGTATACCAAAGGTCAAGAGTCCCGCTGCTCGAGCTATCCTCGGGGGTCGTAAATCCAGTCGGATGAACAATGGCGGCGTTGGCGGATCAAGATCTGCAAAGGTAGCGACGGTATCCCTAATCAACAAGAAGCCTGTCGTCATCCATCAATCCCTCTCTACATTGTCTCAGCCGGGTCAAACAGGAACAGTTGTCTGGGACAGCAGTATTCTTATGGCCAAGTTTTTGCTGTCGATCAAGGGGCTGACTACAGGGTGCTATCGATCGCAGCAGAAAGAGAGGCGCGTGCGGGAGGCCCGGATCAGACAGGATCAAAGGACACGGCAGGGCCAGATCCGGAAATTGGAGGAACAAGCCGAGCATTTGGCGGTATCAGTTGAAGGCGATCTGAAAGTCAAGCCTGGAGAGGAGGAGAGCTCAGCGGATGAGGATCAGGAGTACAGCGCAAGCGACGATGATAGGAGCGATGACTATGATGATGACAAGGATGACTCAGAGGTGGGCGATGGAGAGGATGATGACATGTTGATATTCGATCCTGCTGAAACTAGTATTCTTGAACTCGGATCCGGATGCGGCCTGCTTGGAATTGTGATGGCCGATCTCTGTCAGGACCTCTTACTGACTGACCAGAAACCTGTCCTGCCTCTACTTGTCAAGAATTTGCGCAAGAACTTGGATAAGAAACACTTTGACCAGCATTCGACCTCAGCATCGACCACACCAACCGGGGCATACTCACCAGCGACTGCGTCGAGAAAGAAGGAACGCTTTAGCGATATTATTGACCTGGGCAGTTCTGGCATCAAGCCTTGCCATATCCAAGTACAGGAGCTGATATGGGGACAGAGTTTGGATCAAGACTTGAAGCGTGGCCTTGGCTTGGATTACATCGTGGCCACAGATGTTGTCTACAACGAATCCATTATTCCGAAGCTCGTCCATACACTCAAAGAGCTGTGCGAGATCCGCGAACGCGTCCCCCAGGAGTTTCAACAGGGTCAGGGTGAGCATTTCGATCGCTTACAAGAGATGCTATCGTTCTCTTTTACGTTGGAGGGCTCAGGCAGAGGTGGTCATCATGATCCTGATGACGAGGAAGCGATGGGAAAGCGACGGAGTAGAAAGATGAGACGGATGCTGGATAGGACCGTGGTTTTGATCGCTCAAGAGCTACGTACGGATTATGTTCATCTCGCGTTCCTGGAAAGTCTTGAGCAAGCAGGCTTTCGTATGGTTCGGATGCCGAAGCAGATGATGGGCGCGGACTATCAGAGCGGATATGTTATCTATGCATGCTTCATAAAGCGCAACCACTCCATGGCACAGTAGAAAAACCAGCGCAACAGCAATTGCCTGTGATCAAACCTTTTACGTGGCACTACCCAAAAACAATTATTCTTGCATGGATTTTGTGCTAGCCTCCATAACTGCAAACACAGCAATTTAGCTGAATTGAGTTATGCCTACCCTCTTAAGCCTGGGTAACAAATAAACTCGTGTCATACTAGTCCCTAGCATTCCGTGCACAGAAACAAACATGATGGCCATGTCGCATAACTGCAAGAGATCCCATAGCAGGTTTAGGTGCTGCTTTCTGTATGTCTAAAATGAGGGAAATGCGTGCGTGTGGTCTTTGGTCTAAAATGTGGAAATGGTCTATCGAGCAATCTTATCCATTGGGGGACATGCTTGATATGAATAGAAAAAAAGGGAGAGGGCGAGGGCAGCGGTAAAGACCAGCGGTAATCTTCAGAAGCGATAGGGTTTTTCTCCCGAAGAAAACCGCGAGATTAAGGCCCAGCTCGTGGTATTTTACCTCAACCCACAGTCGCAACGACGGGCCAAGCGAGGTACTCGAGGACGTTAGCGAAGCCGATAGATCCTCCTCCTTTTTGTTTCCTTCACCTTCGGTCTCTTTCACCCAGCACTCCACCATCGCGACGCCAAACGGGGAAACGCCCTCTACTCCAACGCTAACGATTGTCCAGGCACCCACACCGTACAAGGGGAAAATAACGAGTTCGTCGATCACATCGGACACAGGGTAGAATACGGGGCGGCGACATGGCGGACAGCATCGATAAGGCGGCCCAAGGAAATGCCAGCCAGGGACCTCTGGCTCTCGCCGATATGAAGTCCCTCGCTGTTCTGGAAATATCAGGGGACCGCGCAGGGTTACTATCTACCCCAGATAAAACCAGCGGGGCAAAGGCAGGACTTGAACAGGAAGAACCTATCAAGAGGGCAATGATGGAGGAGGACAAAGGGAAAGACGGAAATAGCCATGAGGAAAAGGAGGAGGAAGAAGAGGAGGAGGAGCCCCCAATAGCGGAGATCCTGGAATGGAGGGCCACAATCAACGCCTTTCAATCGCTAACAGGTATGAAACTAGGATCTTGAACACACAAGTTAGCCGAACAGTACCCTCCCCTTAGGCCGTTCAACCAGTCACTCATAATGTTCGTGGAGGTTCTCTAGCTATCCGCCGATGGTATTTCAAGCCTGGCAAGAAGGAATGGTGTATTGGCACTAATAGGTATGTTCACAATTAAGTCTTTTTTTTTTGTATACTTGTGTCGACTGCAGAATGGTTATTCAAGCACCTCATCGATACTCGTTCAAACTTCAATGACAGGCCGACAAAACCAACAACAGTCGACGCTAGAAACCTGTGGATGGCTGAACTAGCTATGGATGGCATCGAGCCTGGCAGCTATGAGCTCGTGATCTGTATCTCTCTTAAGGACATGGATGTCGATACTATCGAGAGCATAACCACCGATTGCTGGCCGGCATCTTCAAAAGGATTTTTTTATAGCACGGTATGCTTATCCTGACAGGAATCGCATGGATAGCCTGTTGTTGCATTCTTATGATGTGCGTCGCCCGCAGTATCGTAATAACGTTGGCTATCATTCTAGGAAAACGCGACTGCGACACTGATAGAGAAGGCCGAGGCACGACGGTTCCGTAAGTGGAATCAATGCTTGGAATGGATAGGAACGAAAGCTAATCGTATGTCTAACCTTGACGGGAACCTGACATCGCGTGTTGCTCTCTTGTCTTAACTGCAGCGAAGGATGACTTTGCACGATTACGACTGTACCGACCAATCGGCCATCAGTTGGGAAGGTGTCAATTCTTCTCGATATCCCTTATAGCCGAGGCAGGTGCGGACCCTACGCCTTCGTTCGAAATTCATTACATCGAAGTGCAACCGATCCAGCATCGATCCACAGAAGTAAACAGAGGTACAAAGGCTGTGGGATCAAATTGTAGAGCGAGCGGATGTCCTAAACAAAGATTCTGAAGTGATCGACTGACATCAAATACATGGTATCTAGATCACCTGGTGTTCGGCGACGACAACCCCAGCCAAATCATCAGCGTGGGACCCAGTGATGGGGTGTCGAACGAGCCGGTCGAGATCCGCGCATACGATCTTTCCGATACTGGAGACTATGCGGGGACGCTCTACATCTCGAATAGCATTGCACATGTGGACATGTGGGACCTGCGAACAAAGGCTGGTCAGTACGATACCAGCTCGCCTCAGTTTTTCAAGACGCCTTTTGCGCAGACCACCTTTGAGGTGCCACCATCGCTGACAGATTCGCTGAATAGCTTGACTATCTCTATCAGCATGTCCGCTTTCGGGTCCCAGATGACTGTGTCTACTATCACCAAAGTGGGAGATGAAGAGGGCATTCCCTTTCGCGTCTACAGGTGTTCTCCCACAGCTCCTGCTGATAAAGACCTTTCGCGACCATGGCCTCTCAAGAAAGCAACGACAATCTGCGACGGCGAGTACTTCAACCTCATCTCTTTTCACCGGAGCGATCCTGAAAGCACCGACGAGGAGGACGAAAGGTTCTGGACATGCGATGGATGTGTCTTCACCGTCTACAGCACCAAGGGTAGGTGGGCGCTGCTCTACTCCCTCCAGATGCAATGGAAGGCGGATGCCTTGACCGCGCAAACGGTTCTTACCAGCATTCAGGGACGGTATTTTGCATGGACAGGTTCAAGAGGCGCAATCTCTATTTGGGACTTTGATACCGGCAAACTCGTCTCTCATATATTTACTGGAGACAACAGCAATGCAGCGTACCCCTCTTTATCGCCGGACGGATCCAAGGTGGCTCTCTCAGTGAAGGGAACGATTCAGATCCGGGACACTCTCACCGGCATCAAGCTTGGTATCTTCAAGAAAGGTCTGAACGACGGTAACTTCTACGAGGTTGCCTTTGGTCGCGATCACTTCATGGCTTTCAACGCGGAAGTATCCACGTCGTCCAGGCAGCTGCGGCATAACATGAGGAGCATTGTCCGAGCCAGAGACCTAGCTATCGTCAAGATCCACCAAATTCGTGAAGACTATCGTTTCCAGTATCCGCAGACAGGCCATGATCCAGTGTTTGCGTACTCTCACGTATGTACAGCGTTGTCTTGCTTTACTTAACATTATCTGTATAAAACTCTGCGTTAACCCTGTTAATCCCTCGTTCTCGCTCTCTAGGGACCGAATCTGAATATTGTCAAACTGGGCCCGATCTTATCTCCAGCTCCATGTATCGAATGTGGAGGCGATGGTGTCTGCGAAAGCAAGGTCATTGCATCATACACGTTGCATCAAAACTGCTATTACGAGCTGGAGAACTCGGCTGGTTCAAAGTTCGTGCTATCATCCGATATCCAAAGTATCTTTGGCAGGTCCACGAAGGTGGTGGGGGTATTTATTCAAAACGAGGATAGAGAGAAAGAAGGCGAGGAGGACGCCAAGAAGGATGGCGAGGAAGATGAGGAAGGCGAGGACCGGGAGATTGTAAGAAGCATGATTATCCCCGTTGGAAGCAACGTGTCCAGCTACACCGCCTTCTTTCTTCCCGAGACATCGCAGCTGGGAATCGTCACAGATGGAACTGGATATTTGCAGTTGTGGACCCTGTCGGCGAAGGGCCCTAGAGTTTGTGAACTTGCGCTCATCTGGCGATTCCAGGAACTTCCTGAAGATATGGAGTGGACGGACGTGTGTTACCGAGAGGTACTATCTGTAGAGGCGTGCGTGCACGCCAAAAAGGTCAAGGTCCGCCTGATGCCAGCCAAGTGGTACAGATATACATATGACATCACGGCTATCGCAGGGGATCCGCAAGAGGATACTCTAACAGTGCCTCTTTCCGATGAGGACTCTCTCTCTGCCTCAGAAGAGTACCGATTGGCGGAGGGATTTATCCGTCTGGTGAGCGTCTATGCCATGGGGGCGGATGACTGCAAGGAATCCATCATACGCTACCTGAAGAAATACATTCGCCCGACGCTCGAGAGCCCAGTATCTTCGCTGATAACCCTTTGCATTGCGTGGGAACAGGATAAGAAGCACTACTTTGAGACGATCATGAAGGAGCTTCTCCCTATTGACCGCATCACCTGGGTTCCAGATGCCAATGCCACCAAGGGCGACAACCCTTTGGGTATTATTCTCGAGAAGGCTAAGACCAGATCGTCCGCCTATGGCGCCGCCAAGATCATCATGGACTATTGTGTGACCCACGCTAATAGGTCCAGGAACCTTGCTTTCTTAAAACCTCTATACGACGTCTTCGGCGATGTCATGGAGGTCTTCCCCGACGAAGCATACCAGATCCTAGGTAGGATCGCCTTCATACCCGTCATGCATTATTCCTACATATTAGAAAACCGTATAATTGCCGAGCCTCCAAGGATTCGCCTACGATTTTGGGAACCAAGAAACGAGGTCATATACAAACTAAAAAATCCGATCTTCCAGCTTCGTGTGTCTGCGGAGGAACCAGATCCAAATAACCACAAATTCACTCGGCCGATATTCATGGTCGCCTTTGACGCCCTTTGGCACTATCGAGATGAGACCAAACCTCCGGGATCAAACGCCGATGCCCTGAAGGATGTATCTGATACGACGACCACCAACTGGTACAAGACCCTCTACTACATGATCCGACTGAAGACCCGTTTAAGAATTCACAATTATGTGGAGGCGTATGACTTTAGCATCGAGTTTTATGACAACCCTGCTATCGCAGCATTGGTCACATACAAATGGTAGGACTCACCATGCCGCTAGGCGCTCGAAAAACATACCACTGAGTGCCCCCTAACGCTTTGGTCATCTTGTTGATTTAACGCCCATTAGGAATACGATCGGACACTGGTACTGGCTTGTGCGGTTCTCATCCCAGTGTTGCTTTTACGCCCTGGTGGTGATCGCATCTCTTATGCAGGTGTACTACCACCAGCCAAGTCAGCTCATCGGTCTGTTTATCGCCATCATTGTGCTGGCTGCTGTGTTTCTTTGGCTCGAGCTACTCCAGGCTTTCCGCAGTGTATCGCGTTACACAAAGTAATGAACGATGGAAAAACATAAGAGTTCGACACAAAACGCGTATGTAGCTAACATCTACTGTTTTACTCTTTGTTTGCATCGTGCCTCTCAGGTCCGGATACAATATCCTGGACGTCCTTGCATTCGGTCTTCCGATGACAGCTGCAATCCAACAGCTGTTTGTTATCTATCAGTCCGACTCTCTCGGTAACACACGCCTGCTCAGCTTCTCTGTTCTGGCAGTCTTCTTGCATATGGTAATAGGGGTCGCAATACTGCTGTGCTTCCTGGCCCCCTCGTATAGAGCCCAGTCCATGTTGCCTCCATCGTAAACTTAGCAATGGCCTTGACCTTTTTTTTTTTTTTTTTTTTCCTTTTCTCCCCCTCCTGTAGCTATTCGAACTGAGGATCAACAAGAGCGTGTGCAAGTATGTCACCATTATCCAGGAGACGGTGATTGAGATCCGCGTATTCTTCATCATCTTTGCAACCGGAATTTTGGGGTTCGCGGTCGCGACCCTGCACTTGCTCCGAGGCTGTCCCTATGAGGGATGCGAAGAACCAGAGACGGCGTTCTCGCACAATTTCTTGGGCGCATTGTCGGATACGTATTTTTTCATGGTAACGGGCAGCAATTCCCACGGTGCTGCTCTCGCGGCTCTTTAACGAACTACGGGATGCGCTCTCACTAAACCGCCGGATTTGCGTTTTTTTTTTCTTCCTCCTGTTCTGGCTGTGTATAGGGCGGACGCTGGGACCCTGTTAGCGACGAGTTTGCTGCTCAGGAGTGGGCCTTCCATCTGCTGATGGCGATCTTTTTCTTCTTTACGGTTGTTCTGATGCTGAACGTCCTTATTGGTAGGAACATATCCGCCTTTTTTTTTTCTCTCTTACTTATCCTTCTCTCCTTTCCACTTTTTTATTCTCTCTGTCTTTTTCTTTCTGTCTTTTTCTTTTTGCGTGCATGACGGCTGTCGAGAACATGCGCTGCTCGCGACCGCCGCAGACTAATGCGAGGCTACGTATCCATACTACACCGAATAGCGCTTATCAATGTGGCATTCCAGAAGGGCGATGACGGCTGGCGCCTTGTCTGGACCGAGTCCCGACTGCGGTACATCGAGTTGGCCGAGAACATGTCGTATCATATCCCCGGGTTCCGTAAGACACACAACTGGTTCCCGAAGGAGATTTACTTTACCGCGACTGCGAAGCAGGTCCGGGCTTATCGTGAAAAATACCACGCCAGAGACAGGGCGACCGAAGATCTGGAGATGATGGAGAAATGGATGCGTGGGCCCGAAGATGACGACGACTATCAGGACGACGATGAGGAAGTCGATGCGGATGTTGGCGGTGGCGAGACCAACATGGACACTAAGCAGGAGGGTGATAGGGACAAAGAAGATAGCGCTGTGACAGAGAAGAACGAAGACGAGAAGAATAAGAACAGTGCTGATGATGATGAGGCAGATAGAGGTCATACACGGCATTTAGATGGGGTGATCGAAGATCTCAGCGAAGCCGAGTATCGCAACACGATTGAAGATAGTGCCAGAAGACGGAGGAGGGTGAAGGCGATCCCTTCATCGGATAACTTGACTGGAGTTAGAGGGGCAGAAAGCGATACAGAAGAGCAGGACGTTTCGTTCTCCCATCAGGGCCAGGGCGACTTGGCTGTTCGTATGCTGAACGTCCAAGTCGGAGACCTCAAGTCTCAGGTGGGAGAGTTGCAGATGCAATTGATGGCGCAACAGGAGCAGGCTCAGAGACAGTTTGAGGAACTCAAGAACCTATTGACGCAGCGCGCCGGGAACTAAGAAAATTCGTCCGCAGCAGTGTATTTGTAGAATAACATAATATATCGACCATGGGGGTTTTAATTTATGCGCGGTGTGGCAGAACTTTGATGCTTCTGCCATCCTCAACAATGATATCAACAAACGATTATTTATTATTTTAGTTCGCAATAGGTACGATAAGATATATGTACAAGTAGAGTCTCTACAGGGTCGGGTAGAGGCGATCGCGAGCATTGTCTCCTTGCGACATCATAGTCATCGATTTCTTCTTGGCCTCGTTTGCCAGCAGTGATTCCCGTAGATCGACGGGCAGGGCCTCGATCAAGAGACGGATCTGATCCCGCAGCTGCTCCTTCTGCTTCATCGTTGCTTTGATTGCACTCGCCTCTGGCGCATATCGCCGTCGTTGTCGCTCTGGACTTGACTCTCGTGATTCTCGTGCACCCTTCGGTCCTTGCACATCTGTATCCCGGCCTCTGTTATCGTTCCAGCCTGTGTTCAGTGACGAGGACGATGATGACCGAGAGGGTGTGGCCGCTCTTGACGAGTTGGAACTGGGGGAGGGGGTGTTCGAAACCTGGCCACCTGACTCTGGATGGCGCTGAGAAGGGATAGTCGTAGACCCAATAGAGCCGCTAGCGCCATTCATGCTGCTTGGATTGAGCTGTTTGTTAGATGGCACAGGAGTCGAAGGAGAGGGCTTTGGTCGACTGTCCTGCGAGACATCTGGTGGCGGTGTCATAGTCCTGGGCTCCGCATCGCTGTTACTGCCACTGCCACTGCCGCTGTGACTCGCTGCTCCACTTTGGCTTCCGCTCCTACTATGGCGGCCGTTGACAGAATGCTTATGGCTAGCTATCAGATCTCCTGACCAGGAGTTACCATTCCCATAGTCTAGCAGTGAATCTGGCCCAGCATCGGTGGAAGTATGCGATCCCTCTCTAGAGAGGCCAGGTCGAGTACGTGCCTTTGATCCGAGACTGAGCAAGTCGCCCTTATTGGCTGAGCTGCCCAGTTCTTCCCTCATCCTGACCAGCAAGTCCACAAGTTCAACTTCATTTCTCCCCTTGACCCATCCAACGACGTCGCCCAAGCTGAGAATCTCCAGGTAGCGCTTCCTGAGTTCGTTCTGGGCCGCGATGGTGCGCAATCGCAGCCATGTCGCAAAGTTGCCGCATTTGAGAAAATCCTTGTAGAAGCTCTGGCATGCTTCCGAGTTGGATTTAAATGTCGACGTTTTGAAGGTGATGGCGGGCGGATTCTTAGACAGAAACTTGAGGAATGTCTGTTGCTTGAAAGGTTCGATATATGGGTACTGAGATGTGGATGACAATGAGCTGTTGGGAGGAAGAGGTGATCAGAACTAGCACTAAAAGACAACCCCCTCATCCAGGTAGATGCATATACGATGCAGACCAAGACTTACATGTCGTTGGGCACCAAAGTGGCGAAATATCGGTTGAGAGGCACCAAGAACTTTTCCGTGAGTGTCGCAAAATGCTTGCGCAGGATATTATCCAGCAGATAATCTGTCGTTCACGGGGTTGAGCGCGCCATAAAGCATGAGATTCTTTTTCCAAAGAAACAGCATCCATATTTCTTCCTCACGGAAATGCAAAAGCAAACATACCAGGCGAGGATCGGTTCGCGGTCGCTTCCGCTAACATGCACAAAAGATTGGTGTCTTTGGCAATCGCTCCTTTGCGTTTGCTAACCACGCCCTAAAAACGCATACCATGCCAGCAGCGAAGGTGTTAGTCACGAACATTGAGTTGTATAGCATAGCATTCCGCACAATCACTAAAAAAAATATAGACCGCAATACTTGCCTGCACAAATTCCAGAGAACTCGGTTTGGCATGCCTTGGACTTCTTACTGCCTTCCCTACTGACCCATCGTTCATCAATCTGTTATTTGGCCTCCTGTTCATAGGTTTGCCTATCTTGATGATATGTGGCCAATGCTCCAGCGTCTTGGCGAAAAATGGATTTGTGACTCCAAGTACAATGCTGCTCGGTGGCGATGACTTGTTGCAGAATGATTTGAAATCCGTGTCCTGGATTGTAAAGTATGGCCGATAGTCTCCGCAGTATGGAATCTAGAAGTATGCGAATGTAAAGCACATTCAGTTCCAACATCCTTTCCACAGCATTCCATGTCTACGCTCCAGTCACTCCAACTCACGGGATTAATGAGGTCAACCAACGAGGCGACAGATTCACTGCAAACTTCAGGAGACGTTCCAATCAGCATAATGGGCTCTGCAAGAGTCATCAGTTCCCAGCACAGCCACAGGTCGGGGACAAGGTCCTGAAAGTGCTTGTACAGTCCGCCATTCATTGGAACAGATGATAAGATGTGGGTATCGGGCTGGAAGGTTGCTATTTCAAAGGGCGCTGTTTCGAGTAGCTGAGGCTGGTGTGGTTTGGCGAGCTGTACTTGGTAAAGTGTACCCATGAAGGGCAACTCCATGAGACTGTCCGTTACAGGGGGTCTCCATGTGGCCATGTTGTGAAAGGCAGCCTCGAGCATGGGCTTGCCGACCTCGAAATAGGCAGGTCCCAGGACAGAGACCAGTTTTGAGAAGAATCCGATGAATGGGTGCTGTGAGAGGAGGACGACAGACTTTTGGAAATACCCTCTTCTAATAGAAGGATCCTGCTTTTGCCTGAAGAAGACATATCCATATAAAAAACCAGCATCCGTAGTCGGGCCTAATTGTAGACCGCGGACAAAGCATAATTGACATAGTTAGCATAATTAGCATGCAATGCAAGGCGTTAAGATAATCAAAGGCCATACCAGTGGCAGCTCTCCCAGCGGTAGTTGATCGGATGCGAAAATTGAAGACGATATCGCCAACATCGAAGGTGTTTGAATCCGGGAAGGAGGAGAAGCAACTAAGACGTAGAGCAAAAAAGGAATGCAGATCAGTGCTCCTGTTTTCACCGAGATGGATTTTCCCCTTCCTCCATTGTGCTACCATCTTAGAACCATGTTCGGGCAGTTTTTAAGGTAATGAGATCCTCCCTGCAGCAACAAACAAAAAGGTGAGCTTACATATTCTTGCTCTCCTCCGGTGTGAAATCCGAGGGCGGATAGACGGACTCGATGGCTAAACAGACAGACAGGGAGCATTGTAGGTTAGCCCCTGCTTGCAGCTGCGATGCAATACGATGTATCGCTGCTCCAATTTGATTGCAAATAATTTAAAAAAATGCGGAGTCCTGTTTCCTGGCCCTTCGTCTGCTCGACCTGGCCCCTGTCTGGGTTTCCATGCTTTTCCTGCTTATCCTATTTGGTCATTATCCTTTCCTCCTAAGGAAACCCTCGTTCCTGTAAAATACTGTTTACGCTTATTCCCTTGTCCATATGTGTAACAATGTGCATAAACAAATGCTCTGTCTGGTACTAGTGGTGTCGTTGTTGTATTGTTCAGTTGTGGGACCCCACAAATGTCCCGAAGTCAGTCTGTCAGAGGACATGGCCTGACTCTCGCTCGGACGATGTGACTCCTGCATGAGCGCAACCTTAAAAACTGAAAAAAGACGAACTCTGATTCGATCCTCCTGCGTCCACATGCCATATGCTTCCTGGTGTCCTGGCGCCGGGTTCCTACTGCTACCGTACCAATAGCGGATATGCTAAAGGCGACGTAGATCCAGTTCCTCACAATATTCCTGTCTCCCAATAGGCAGTTGTAATCCATTGTTCTGCTCAATCGGAGTGCTTGGATGCAAAAGGGGGCAGAGACAAACATAAGACCACTTCGTCACGCCTACGATCGAGACTTGCCTTGGCCTTTTTCGAGATCAAAGTTGACGACACAAAAGCACACCATCCATTGCCGGAGCTGATCAATTGCTATCATATCCATGATATCCCAACTGCTCGATCTCCGGTTGTGGCCCCCATCCAGCTCAAAGTTCTCTGGAATGGTATGGATCGGTGGTCGTCTTGTGGGCGTAGTAGAACCAGGGATTATTGCTGTTGCTACAGTTGCTGTTCCTGTTGCTGTTCCTGTTCCTGTTCCTGTTCCTGTTTCTGTCCCTGTCCCTGTCCTTTTCGACCTTGACTGTGAAGAAGCCGCTGTCGGGGATGAGGTCAAGGATATAGTCGAGACCTGGTGTTCATTGGCAGGTGGTGCTGGGGAAGTGCCTCTGCTTGCTCGCGTCTTTGTGACAACGCTAGAGTTAGTGCGTCGTAAGGAAGAGGCGCCAAAGAGGGCAGGCAGGCTTTCTGTACTGATGGACTGCATGTTGTAGGGCTGGGAAAGGTGTTTCGATCTTGGGCTAGGTTCTTGGGAGGCAGCGCTCTCTTGAAGGGACCCTTGGCGACCGGTCGAGAGAGTTGAGAAGGATGGAGCAGAGGGCGGTGAAGACCCGTACGTAGAAGACATAATTGGAGGACTAGGATAAAACGAAGGAGTAGAGGTAAGAGAGACGATATGAAAGCAATTGAGGGCGAGAGAGAGAGAGAGAGAGAGAGAGAGAGAGAGAGAAGCGAAAAGGTGACTGAGAGCGGAGGTGGAGGTTGAAGGTGGGTAAAAAATGATGTGAAATAAATGAGGCGTGAAAGGCAAAGGCGCTTTGGCTCCGCGTTAGTGTTAGAAACAGAGCCAGGGAAACAGAGACAGGGGGATATAAGCGGAGAAAGCGACCAGCGGGACGTTACGACGGGCGAGTCTGGGAACAAGGAAAAGAGATGGGGATGAGGATGAGGAAGAAATAGTAAGAAAGGAATGATCAATAAAGGTGTGGTTTGCATTTTCGCATTCCTTTCCCTGCCTTCCTGACCTCATTCGCTCCATTCCTATCCCATCCACGGAAATAGACTACAGTTTTATGCAATTACACAAAACACAACACGAACAGGATCCATGGATCATTACTCCACATCAATTCCTGGATATAAATATGTCGACAAAAAAAAGGTCCGTCATCGGACTGGCTGCGACCCTGCAGATGTATAAGAAAACCATATTTACAGGAATGAGGAAGAGAAGGCCAGGTTGTGCAAAGTAAGAAGAGACGTCATGAGCTGCAGATGTTCGTCCTCCAAGCTGGCATCCCAGCTTGGTCCATGTGCGTAGGGTAGGAACCCTTGCATTCGCCCCCCCCCAGTATTGAAATTGGACCATGTTCATGAGCAAAGCTTTAATATTTTTTTACAGGGCGCTACCCGGTTCCCAGTTACAGATCACTGATGATCCTGGCTCTCAAATAGTTCTTATCTGTTGCCTATCCGTATCAGTGAGGTCTAGTATACCGAATCGCCCTTTCACTCAATGATGACATGTACATGAATCGTACATCGACTACCATCCATGTCGCCACCCTTCTGCTGGCATCGATCTATCTTGATGACGGGAATATCGATCGAAGACCTCGATCCAGTCATCGGAGTATTCATCATATGATAGCGTGTATATTCAACATCTCAGAGCTGAAAGCTGAACAAACATATCAAACTAGATGTACCCTTACCCTTTTGTCTTCATTGTGTTTTATCAACTGGCGGTTAAAGAAAATGAAGGAGAATGGTAATATTGATGCAATCCATCCCAATACTTCCTTCCATCATCCTCTCTCAGCTCAGAAGTCAATGTGATGAAGACAGAAGACGGGCCAAACGGATTGCTGAAAGGAATGGATGACGATGAGAGTAGCAACAAACTTCCCGAGTGATATGTAGATTTGAAAAGACACGAGCAAGCAAGCACATCTAGAGGCAGAGTATCAGTCATATCCGAGAACCGTGTTATAATGCACAACTTGACTTTTGTCCCGGGGTTTGGACGATGTACGAAAATCCAGCACGCCCAGCTCGGGCTTTTTTTTTTTTACTTACTCCCTGTCCTAGTGCCGCTGGCACCACCATCACCACCCGACAGTAATCGTTAGAACTCAGGAAAGTCCTAGAAAGGGAGGCGGGGTTTATTCAGCACATATACCATTCTAACGTAGGCCAAGGGACGCAACAAAGCAATGCGTTTAATTATATACACGATTGTTCATGACGCGTCTTCTACGTTTGTCGTTCGAAGGAGCAGCTGCCAGTGTCTTCGATGTCTCGACACATACGCGCCACTTGAAGCCATAGATGGCAATTAACCACAATAGCACGATCCTAGGGCCGATGAAAGAACTACCGCCGCAAAACGCCCGGACGTGTTACATCTGCAATATCTGCTCATCCACACACCTGCAGGCTGCAAACACCACCAACAAAGAACCGCTCAAGAGGCAATTGTGGGCAGATCGACTCTCATAGTCTTGCGATCCATAATGGCTGATTTCTCTATTCGTAGACAGCTGCCTTTGCTTTGCTCCTTCATCTTATATTCTTATATATATCTTCGCTCTCCCTCTCTCTCACACACACTCTCCCTATTATCCATTTCCTCCTACCCTCCCCCTCGTCTTGCTCGCTCGCTCATACGCTCTTAGTCTCTATCACAGGCCTTCACTCGAATAAGAACATTCTTGTAAAATATGTCCGGTTTGCGGATCGACTGCTTATCAACTGCACCTGCATTGGATCCTGCCATCCCCTTCCTGCAATACCTCCCCATACTTCGAACCCTCTCACGTCATGTGCACCTCCTGCAGCAACAATCTCACGGTCTCTTTCTCGCCTCCAATCCACAATTGAATCTACAACCGACCTCTAATACAACACCCGCACAGCCCCTCAATGTGCCCCAAGAAGCTGAGGATCTCTTGCAAACCAGTATGGCCCTGGCTTTGAGGTTCTGCAAGGTAACGCTAGTTCTACTGCCGGAGCTCCCTTCCTTTCAGCGACGTGTTCATGGCGCTATACTACGAGTCTTTGCACGGCAGGCCACCTGCTTTTTGGAGCAAATCCAGAGGTACCGCGACGGCGGCGCTGTAGGTTTCTGGCAGAGATACAGACCGCCTGCTCCCCTACCTAACGACAGCCGACAGCAGGGGGACGATCCTGGTAACAGGCAGCAAGTGGATGTTGGTGATCTCACACCAGGTCGGGCCACGGCCACAGTCAGCAATGGCCCTGTGGTGTTTTCGCATGAAAACGCAAGACCTGAAAGGCCTAGAAGAGTTCACACCGTTCCGAATTTCTCGGCCAGAAGGCACAATCAACGTCGTAGCAGGTCTTCGGCTCGATCGCCATGCTCAAGTGCGCAAGCGACACCTAGACCCAGATCAGAATCCAGGGATGCCTTATTCCGTCATCAGGCACCAGGAAACAGCTCGGATAAATCATTATTATCACGCCCGATATTATCTGCCATTGTCCAAGTATCTGTTCTAAGCGGAAGATCATCAGCAACAAGATCTGAAGGAACCTCACAAGCAGCTACAGCTGCACGAACTATATCACCAGTCAGACCTTCACTGAATCCTCCACCAGACTTGACAGCCAGCGATCTCTGTCAGCCTGAACGAAAAGCGGAGCATGCGCAGTCTGCGTCTCCCGACAGATTATCGTCGTCTCCAGCGAACCTGCCCGCACGCGAGCCTCCGGTTTCTATACGGGCAAGGCCAATAGTTGCCGCACCGGACCTGACTGTCCATCACCCTTCTACTTGCGTTCGTGAGGCAACCCATGGAAGAACAATGAGAGCAAGACCAGCGTCCCCAGACAATAGAACCCTTTCAGTAGCTCAGACTACCGCCCGTCTTCGTTGCGAAGACACGCCTGCGACACAGTCCACTAAGTTCAATGCTGCTTATCCGGAGCCAGCGGATACTCAGGTGGATGCACTCGAGAGATCTCAGTTGATTAGTGAACTGGAACATACAGTTCTAAACTTACCTCTTCCAGGCCAGCGCCACTCATCTTCGTCCTCGATTTCGTCCCCAACGTCTATGTCAAGGACGTCGATCGACTTTCAACAAGAGCTCTCTCGTCGCCTACATCTAGCGGGCGCGTCTTTCTCAGCTTCTTCACTCTCACCGGAGATCGTCGTTACGGCAGCTACGTCATCGGCCTCGACGCGTTCTACGCCGTCAGCATCCTCTAGTTCTTCAGAATCCGAAACTGTGTCAATGCTTGCAATACCTTCTAGATCCTCTACTCGTTCTACACACAGACGGATACTTCCTTCATCTCCGGATACAGAATCATTTAGAACTATATCGCAGCGATCATCCATGGTCCAATCCCTAATACAGCGCTATAGCGACCCAGACAGTTGTGAGGAGACACAGTCTCCACTTAACCACCAGTCGTCTCGATTCCAGGCCCCGTATCAAGACCTGTCATCTGTTCATAATCCGAAAAGCACAGCAACTAGTAAGTAGGCAATTTAGCATTCAAAAAAAAGAAAAGAAAAGAAAATGGCCTTCAATTCTAACAAGTTTTCATCCCTACAGAACGCGCGCCAATCTCCGTTCGACCTATCACCCCTACCTCCGGATTAATGACGCGTAAGGCAGGATTTCGACCAGGTGCTAGAAACCCCCTCTCTATTCAATCATCGACTTCGGCTTCCTCAGAAGCACAGCCTCCTTCCTTGATGTTATTATCCTCTTTCACCTCCTTTTCAGCTACATTGTCCATTTCAACCGCATCAGGCGGAGCCCCTGCCGCTACCTCTGAGGTTAAGGCCAGCGGCATTAACGATGTACGGACGCTTGTAAACGCCGCCGGTGAAACTCTTCCTGAACCCACAGCGGGCTGGACTCCTACTGCCTCCGGCATTGAGAACAGCAGCGTTACTGCTGCTCGAGCCCGTGCAGGTTCCATTGGGCAAAGCCGATCGTTGGCGGATTACGAGCAAACTATGATTATGGAAACCGAGGAATTCGTGCGAAAAGTCGACACAGGTGCGAACCATATCCTGAATAGAATCTTTAGCCATGTGCCGCGACAACAACCAACGACCCAACACGTTAACAAAGACAGCAATCACCAAGGTTACAGTCGCTACTCTAGCAGAAACGGGTCCAGCCCAGTACCCCAGTTGGCAAGTTTGTCCAGTATACAGGTATCAAGCCCAACACCTCGGCTGCAAAGCCCTTGCGAGAGCGTGAGCGAGATGCGCTCAACGGCAGAGGCTACAGACGCGCGCTTCACAAAGAAATACGTCGAATGTGACGAGGACAAGGCAGTCAACCAAGGCAGGCCCACTAGGGATTACACGAAAGGGAACCGAGCGTCAGATTCCCGGTTAAGGTCCTCGACTGATTCCAGAACCGTGGGTGGCAGTGTGAGTAGGGTACAATCTATTGTTGATCAGCTAAACGAAGGTTCGGCCGCAGGGTCCCAAGGGAAGCAACCTGCCGGGGTTGATGCGCCAAGCGTACGTGCAGCTCAGCGCCAGGCCCTCAAAGCATCGCCTGCTGCCACTTCTGGGATTACATCGCTTACATTAAGTCGCGACCACAGCCGCATCGGTTCCACGAGGCGGAATTTTACAGGCGAACGATCCTCGTCTCAGCTCCCCATTTCATGTACACAGGCGACCCAGTCCTTGAGGAGCTCTCCCACGGATTTTACGGCATCTACATCTAACCGTTATCGGACGACTGTGGAGGATGCGAGCAGTAGGCTGTCCCAGTACAGTGGACAAGGGTCCAATAACGACAACGACAACAATGACGACGAGGACGACGATAGTTCCAGCTTTATTGAACTTATCCGTGTTCCGACCCAGAGTTCGATTCGCTCCTCTCGATTTAGTCCGTCTCCTTCGTCCTCCTTGTCTTCGTCCACCTCTCGATCCGGAGCTGCCGCCCAGAGCTCCCATGACCTCTGTCCAATTGCAAGTGGTCATAATGCACAGTCACCTAGCGACTCTGATAGCGGCGACGACAATGAGCCGCTGCAATACTTGGATGTGGGGGATTCCCATGAACCCAAAGCATGGCTTCAAAGGAGTACTGTCGCTACAGACGCTCAGTTGTCACTGCTACATAGGGATTCTATCCGCCCATCCTCTTCACAAAGCCCTGCACCGACAATGGGCGATAGGAGCCGGAGTTACAATAGTCCAAGGAATGACAACATCAATAGCAGTAGCAGCAGCAGCGTCCACAGCGGCGGCACACGATCCCTGCGTATCCATTCTCAGATACCCGCTCAAGCGTCTGCACAGGCGCGTGGGGTAGAAGCCGCGGTTGCAGAAAGACCCAGAACTGTCAGACACGACACTGTATCCGCCTACACGACCCCATTCTCCCCAGAATGCCAGCGATCAGAAACTGACCGTACTCACAGCAACACCGGTAGCAGGCGGCGTATGGCCTCGCCCGTCCCTTCCTTTGCGTCCACACGGTCGACATCCTCGCTGCTAGCTCCGCTGTCGTATCCCTACACTGCGCCGACGGCCACCATCCCGTCCACAGGTTCCTCTGATATATTACCCGCATTCACTACATCAACAGGAGGTACTTCCCGTAGAATGTTCTCCCGCGAGGCCGTCGTCCTGGGTACGCCAGAGACACCGATCTCTTCCACAAGCGCCACTCCGATCAATGTCCGCGAGGCTGCTGCACTTATGCACGAGCGAAGCCTTCTCCGAAGGCATCGCCCTTAGCGAAACTTTTTTTACTTTTTCAATACATGATGAAACTATTATGGAAGCTCGCGCATCCTTCTATATAGGCGCTATTGCGGGTTCTCTAGGTTCACCACATTTGAGTAGACATTCCGCATTTTTTTTTTTTTTTTTTTTCAGTGCGACCATTCTTTTATTATATATGTTACAAGGTCGAGCTGCAAAAAAAGAGTGGAGAGATAAACATGGATATATGCAAAGGTCTGTAGCACTTTGACAATAAAGCGAACGGGGAAAGAACAGGAAGCGGTGCCGCTCGTCCCGTCTTTTTTTTTTTTTTTTTTTTTTTCCCCCCTTATTTCACAGTGAACCCACTCCTGCGCATGAACACAAAGGCACCGAGGCCTACTAACATAAAACCTCCAGACATCAGCATGCTCGTGGGCGTCTACAGTATCGCAATAAAAGACACTCAGTGTTAGTAAGTTATGGAAGAGGGAGACATACAGATTGCTTGAGCAAAAGAGTTTGGCGAATATGTACCTGATTTACATGCGCCGTGCCCTTTTTGCCGAGAGGGAAGATAAATTGCGCCCACGAGAACTCGTGTCTCGCTGCAACGTCTTTGGATTCACGGCTCAAGATTGTCGAGGCTTTTGTCGTCGTGGTCGTGAGTTGCTCGTGACATTCGGGGTGCTTACACATAAACGAGCCAGAAGTGATCTTTGGCGACGTGGGCGTCAATGTCGAAAGCTCTGCTTGTGCTGCGAGCTGCTTTGCTTTCTTGAGCTCCCCCTCCGACTTGGTAACCTCCGCCTTCGCTTCAGTCAGGTCTCGCGCCAACGCGGCCTTGATCATGGCTAGCTCTGTGATTTCCTTTGCCTGCTTCTCAATCGTCTCCTGCAATGTGTTGACCTGTGTTTGGACGGAGGAGATCTCCAACTGCAAAGTGACCACATCTTCAGCCTGGGGTGCAGTCGTCGACAGACGTGTAATTTCTTCCTGATGTTTTGTCATCAACAGCTCCTGTGCTTGGGTCGCTTCACGACCAACGCATTCCAGATTCTCTTTGTGCTGAGCCTCCAGCACGCTCATGACCATTTCCTGCTCCTTTCGAAGACTATCCATGGCCGCTTCATGTTCTTTTTGAAAACTCTCCATGGCTACTTCATGTTCCTTTCGAAGACTCTCCATGGTTTGCTGGTGCTCATTGATGAGCTCACTCATGCTGTCCTTGGCCAGATCGCGTTCCAGTTTCACCTGTGTCAACTCTGCGGCACTCTGGGCGATATCACGTCTCAGGATCTCATCCTCCTCCACCAAAGGCTCGAGCAGGTGAGTCTTTTGAATGTAAGCATCTAGCTCTGCCTGTGTATCGTCTAGCATCTTTTTCATCTTTGCAATCTCCTCCGCATGAATCTATCGATCAAGTACAGTTTGAAATGGGAGGATGAGCAAATCAATTTTGAGTCCAAAAGTATCCCCAGAATACCCTCGCCTCTTCCAAGGTAACACGGATGAGACAAAAGGAAGAAAAAAAGGGCAGGATTCCTTGACATACCTGAGCATTTTCTTCTAGCAGCTTTTCATAGTCGACAGTGGGAACGGTCTGGATGAGCGCCTCGGCGACCTTAACATTGGTATTATTTGCCTTTGCATCCTCCTTAGCTGAGACGGTGATTGCTCGCTCCAGTTCACCAAGACCCTGCTTCAGTTCCCCGAGATCAGCATTGGTCTCCTGTGAGCGTGTGAGTTCGTTTTGGAGTCTAGAGATGATAAGATCGATATTGGTACTCTGACCTCCTGTCACAGCGTTTGTAGTGGAACCAGATTTCGCGGAGCTGGTTGTTGACTCTGATGGTGAGCTAGACCTGAGTTTGGCATGGGATCTAGAAAAAAGGACCAAACTGAATAAATGCCTTGCAATTGGAATAATGAAGCATCCAAGTCAGCAGCAACGTACTCTTGAGGTGATCCTCGCGGCGTAGGGTATGACATGCGGGAGACATAGATCTTGCATGCGACCTTCTCGTGCAGCACTAACGTCAGTAGCGTCAATAAGGCAAAAAAAAAAAAAAAAGACGTCAGTTTTGTTTGCCAATGCTACTCGGTCCGATGATGGTCTGCTGTAGTCAGCAGCAGTGCAACCCATGACCGATGATCGATCGAATGCATAAGTGGCTGTTGCCAGACAGAGCTCATCTAGTGCGAAGCGTTGTTTGTCGTACATGTCTACACAAAATGAAGTGCAAGATGAATGACCCGCTATTGAGGGTACATTCGCATGCCCTCGCCTCGCATAGTCCTGCAGGTCAAACAAATTCTCGGCCATGTACTTACAGGAACCGTCCTCATCCATGATATCGATGCCAAATTCCAGGTGGTCGTTTTGATTTAAGACAAAAGGCTCGCTTTCAACGTTTTCGGGGCAAAGTCGCTTTCCGTTCAAGAAGGTGCCGTTGCTTGACTTGAGGTCGCGAATATAGACCTTATTAACCACAGAAAAGATAAGAGATATTGAGATCAGAACCGGAACTGAGCCTAGACCTTGCTGAAATGCGAGCATGTTGGTCTACAGAGGAGAGGGATGGAGATTCCCTGTTCCAGGTATATATAGTGTCTTGCTGCATTTAACCCCTGACAATACCTTGCTGTTCTCTGACCAAACTTCAGCATGGACACGACTGAGGACCTTGGAGTCAAAATAGCCGTTCGAAGGGTTGGGGGCAGTTGTGACACCGGTTTGTCGACCGATCTTGACCCTAGTGTTCTCCGGCAGCTCCAGGGACTTGAGCGCAAAGCTGCCGTTGGTGGGTTCTAGGACCAAGATTGCGTTTGAAGTAGCGGTTGGTCGGCCATTGGCCGAGGCGAAGTCAACGGTAGCATTGCTGCTGCCGTTTGCCATGATGTATTTGGGGTTGGTGGCGTTGTTGAGGGTGCCTGTGGGCGAGGACGTGGGCGAGAGCGAGGCTGAGGCTGAGGCGGTTGATAGGGTCGGGGCAGCAGAGACGGCAGCGACGTGTCTTTTGGGTAGGATTCCCGAGGAGGTCTGGAGCAAACTATGGACGGGCTGAGTGATGGTTGAAGTGGAGCTGACAGAAGGAGCTGCTCCGATGAGGATGATTAGATGAGAAAGGGGAAGAAGAGGCGAGATTAGGTGGATGGTTGTTAAGCACTCGTTATGTCAGCATTTTGGTGTCACTTGTCTTTCTTCTCGCTTCCACACCAAAAATGAATAGGAGCAAAATGACGAGTGAACAGCACAGCGGAAGAAAAAGAAGAGAGTGAAAGGGCGGGGAAGCAAGGCCATTGAAGACTAATTGACTTACTCCTTGACTTGTTACGATAAGGAAAGGCGGGGTAAGAGGCCGAGGACGAGGCAGCGTTGGTATGGCTGGTATAGTTATTACTGCTGCTGTTGCTGTGGCCATTGGTGAGGACTGCAGTAGGAGAGCCCATTGCGGTTGCGGCGGCAGTGGTGGCTGAGGGCGCAGTGATGATGCCGTTGACAGAGGAGACAGAGGAGACAGAGGCAAGACTGCTGCTGCTGGCTCTGGAGCGGGAGAGGGCGAGGGGCGCACCCTTCATGGAGTCCTCCTCGGGGATCGGAGGACTGTGGCGACGAGCTGACATGGTGGGATGGACTGCAGGGTATTATGTATATGGAGGGAAGGAATATCAGCCGCAACGCGTATCCAGTGGGTGCCAGGTGAAGAAGGAGAAGAAGGACAAGGAGGGCAAGGAATGGGACAGGAGTGGGACAGGAGGGGGACAGGAGGGGGACAGGAGGACGACAGACAGATGTCAAGGAGTTATGAAGAAGCTAAAGAGGTTAAAGAAACTAGAGGGATGTAAACTGCTAAAGAGGCAGAGGAGGAGGAAGAGGAACGCGAGCACGGCTGGGCAGAGGAACAATTAGAGCGATTACAGAGGGGAGGAGACAAAGGAGGAGGAAAGAGGGAAATGAAAGAAGGACAGGAGGAAGAGGGACAACGGCATGACAACGAATGCTGCAACCGTAAATTTAACCTTTCATATGCGCCCATACACCACACACCCACACACCCACACACCATCACACCATCACACCATCTCTTTCCTTCCTCAGCCCTGACTTGACTGGCACTTTCCCGCCTAAATTGCACTCGTCCTCCCTCCACTTGCTAACCTTACCCCTCTCACCAATAAGCACTCAAATACCCAAATACTCAAATACTCAAATACTCAAATACTCAAATACTCAAATATTCCCTTACTGGTCCCCCTCCATTGTCCCTTGCCGTCGATCAGAGTCCTCCTCTTCAGGCTCCCACCCCATTTCCTTTCTTCTGAAGCATGGGCCTCCCTCCCCGCTTGTCGCTCTAAAAAAAAAAGGGCGGTGTAATAATATGCATTTGCATTTACTTGCTCTCCTTCTCTTGTTAGCCTTCCTCGGAGTACATATACATTAGTAGTGCACATGTACAGTAAGCTGACAAAAAAAAAAAGTGTGCGCGAGTGTCGATAGGCTGAGAGCAATATTCTTTAATCGCTCAATTGCTCACTAAAAGTCTTTTTTTTTTTTTGACTTCCAGACTCATCTCAACAACGCAAACCATGAAAAACAAAGCACTCCAGAGATCCAGCCTTCTACCTTCCTCTATGGAGTGGAACTAGCCCATCTTCGATAGATTCTGGTTCTAACGAGCCCTCCTTGCACCGCCACAAACCTCCATAGACAAAATACACTGAGACCGAGACTCTTTTAGGGGAGCAAATGAAAGAACGCCACCAATTTTAAACTCATCAGACAGCTGTGACCAGTTATACGCTGTGCCTGTGTTGCAGGGAAATAAGGCAGGAGGCTTTCCTCCATCCCCATCAACATCCCATCCTAACTTCAGTGAGAGGGTCATACGAACGACATTAATCAAACAGGAATAAGCGCACATTACTGGACCACATCGGATCAAACGGACAGAAACTGACTGACTGAGCTACAAGGAGCAACCTGGTCCTTGTAGTTGTTGTTGTTGCTGTTGTTGTGTGCACTCTCTCATCATCGTCATCATCATCATCCATGGCCGCTGCTGCTCCTCCATCCGGTGCCATTCTCTTCAGTTCAAGCAGCATCTTTCGACCGTTCTTCAAGCATATCTATCAACTACACAGCTCACCATCATGGCCATCTCAAGGGCCCTGCGCCAAATCATCCTCATGGGCGTCATCTGCTTCGGCACTATCGGCATGTTCAACGCAATGTCCTCCATCGGAAACGCTGGCAAGCACTCGCCCACCGCTCAAAACCTCGCCATTACCTCCTCTTCAATTGCTTATATCATCGGATTCCTGCTCGCCGGCGGCACACACAACATGATCGGCCCCAGACTCTGCGTCGCCTTTGGCGGTCTCACATTCTTTCTCTATGCCGGATCCATGCTACTTGCCAAGGACGACGACAACTCTGTCTATCCGCCCTTGGCCGGCATTCTCCTCGGGCTCGGTGCTGGGTGTATCTATGTCACAGAGGGCGCAATGATGATGTCCTATCCTACCGAAGACAACAAGGGGAAATATATTGCCTGCTTTTGGGCCATCTTCAACCTCGGCGCCGTCCTTGGCTCGGTCCTACCGCTTATCATGAATAGTGCTCCAGGCATGGATCCAGACGACGTTTCATCGACAACTTACATCGTCTACATGGTCATCATGGGCCTCGCTACCTTCCTCGCCGTCTTCCTCGTCCGTCCCTCCACCATCATCCGTGACAATGGCGAACCTGTGAGCGTCGCCAAATTTGCAGGACTCAGGGCAGAGTGCATCGCTATCTTATCCGTCTTTTGCGACTGGCGCATGCTGCTTCTCATCCCCGCCTTCTTCTTCTCCAATTTTTCTTACACTTATCAATTCAACGACTTCAACGGTTTCAACTTCAACATCAGGACCCGGTCTCTCAACTCAATTCTCTTCTGGGTAGCCCAGATCATCGGGGCTATCGTAATCGGATATCTTCTGGATGGCATACCCGTCAAGAGACCCAGGAGAGCCATGCTCGGATTGCTCGTCATCGGACTTTTATTTATGGCAACTTGGGTTGCAGCGTTGATGGTTCAGCTCCAGCACAAATGGGAACGAAAGGTCTTCCGCAAGAACGAGCTGATCGACTATGAGCATGGAAGCACCTATACGGGGTTGTTGGCTATCTATGCCATGTTTGGATTCTGCGACGCTGCTTTCGCAGTCTACTGCTATTGGCTTATGGGAGCCCTGTCCAATAAACATGACGAACTGTCGCGCTACACTGGATTTTTCAAGTCTATTCAGTCACTTGGAAGTGCTGTGGCCGCCCCACTAGACCTGGCCCAGACACCCTTACTTGCCTACTTGGTGACCAACTGGATCCTATGCGCCCTCTCCCTCGCTGCCATGTTTCTCGTCTGCAGGACCATCACCGATACCACTATCGAGCACGCGGAGGACAATGAGGGATTAGGATGCGGCGAGATAGAAGGGGAGAGAGAAGGAGATGACGGAGAGATGGACGGAGCCGATTCCTATTATGATGCCTCTGTCAATGGGGGAGGCGGCATCACAGCAGTATCAGCAGCAGGACAAGTATCGAGGGGGCGTTTCAACTCTTTCGAAGGCGATCTAAGCACGCTCTGTGCTGGAAGTGATGCCGAAAAAGCAGGGCGTGGGCTGCGTTCAAATAGACAGCCGACTCAGCCCCAGCCGACTCAGCCCCAACCGTCTGTGCTGGCACCGTCTATTCCAGCGCCTTCACACGCAGCGACACAGGTTCAGCCTGACTTGTATTTACACACCTCCTCACAAGGATCGAGCTCAGGCATGTGGCTTCCAACGCCAACAGCAACATTTACAGGCTCAGTAGGGTCTTATTCCAGTATACCATTACATGCCCCATATCCAGGGTTCTTTCAATTTCAGCCAAATGGATCAGCAGTGACCACAATACAAGAAGGATCTATACCAGCTGAGAGTACCGTGGGACATGGACAACTTCACCTGCAAGAACTGCCCGGCCCAACGCCGCAGAGTTCGCGCACCATCAGGTATGACGACGATCAGGATATGGACTCTGTGGATACGCATTCCATTTCGTCCATGTCGTCGGGACACGACTCTATACCAGAAATGACAGAAATGTCCGGAGCGGAGGCACCACGGAGCCGGCTCAGATAACTCTTTCATTATATCCCCTTGTACATTATCTAATGAATAAGCAAATTGCCAAAAGAAAACGGCTTGAATACGTGCGATTTGTAATGCTATTCATGCTGCACTATTACCAGAGATGCATGCAAAAAAGCCGTTTGTATTTCACTATCGTACACATGAGAGATGTTTTTTTGAGCCCTTCATTTGGGAATATCTAGGCGAACTTTAGCCGCCAAGTCGGGGGTTTCTGCTTGCAGCTCATGCAACATCCTCTGCGCGGCTTCTTTGACGTCGTTTGTATTCCTTTCAACTGTGTTGTCCCAGAGGCGACAAACTGAATACACAGGGAAGCAATGGTGTTTGTTAGTTTAGATGGTTCGAAGGCGATCCAAAGACATGCATGCACGTATTCACCAGTTGTCAACACTGGTATTCCTGTGCCTTGCTTACGTGTGGGTCTCGATGCTGGCTCGCTAGCAGGCGACTGATCAAAGTGGCTGTAATCCCTGATTTTCTTCTTGCAAATGTAGCACATTTTCGTGCCGCACTCAGGACATGTCATTTTGTTGCATCCTAATTAAATGATCGAACGAACGAATAGGGTCAGGTACAGGCCAAAAAAATTAAAAAAAAGGGCGAGGAGGAACACAACAAATACATGCATCAAAAGTACCTTCCGTCTTGAAGAATCTGGACTTGCACTGTGGGCACTCGCGGATGAGCGCCTCAGACATTTGTTCCTCAACCTTATGCTGTACTAAAAGGACATTATTCTTCTCCAGTTCCTGACGGTATTCTATTCAAATAGACGATGGGAGACGCTTTTAGACAGCTGGACAAGGAAAAGGATTCACCTATCGCAACAGCGTTGACTGGCATACCTTCACACGACTGAGGAATATGCGTTAGCGCTTTACAAAGACGGCAAGACACTTTCCGGCAGCGTGGTGCTTGGCACCGAAACTCCTTATCCTGATCATTCTCCACTACGGCAGCATACGAGCAAAAAGGACACTCTACTAACGAGTCGAGTCCAGCCTAGAAGAAATTATGAAGTCAGCTTCAAGGTTATTTGCAGACAGACATTGCTTAAATATAGTGCGAAGCCATAACAATCCTACCATTTTCAGTTCATTTTGCTGCCGTGCCCTAAACAGGCCTTGCAGTACAGGCTTAGGTAAGAATTTGACTGCCTCAGCATCCGTAAACACTGCAGTACATCCGTCTGTCATGCACTTTAGAACAGTGCGCCTATATCCGAGCTCTGCCTCAGCTCCACGTCTCGAGCATTCGAGACAAAAGAGATGCCCATCTTCACACTGTGCGACGCGATTCGGAGGTACATCATCGTAACAGCAGCCACTATAGGTATCAGACATACAGGATACAGAAGATATTATAAGAATACTGCTCCAAAGATAGGCGGCAATAACCAGTGGTATGGCGTATTTGATCTTTACCACTCAACGAGTTCGCCACGGTCCCGGTAGTAGTTCGTATTCTTTTCTTCATTCTCAATCGTCTGTATCTCTGCGAGTTCCTTTGCTAAATTATTGTACACGATCATTAGTAAGTACTCGCAGGCTCTTTAGTTTCTACTTAAGATCTTTCCTTTGATACTTCACTTACCGACTTTGGCCTTCATCCAGTCCATTTCTCTTCGGAATTCAGGATCCATTCCTTGAGGTTCAAGCGGGGGTCGTTTTTTTCTAGGTACTGATACCAATATTATCTTGATCTCTCCCGCCTTGGCTTTCCCCTGACTGCCTTTTGGTTCAAACTCGGTCCACAAACTGTTCAGATACTCGAATGTTGGCGCATAATGAAATGAGAACTTCTTCAAACACGATCTGATCGAAGACGCCGCGATCCTCGGAAAGTCCTGGTACAGCTGTATTGCGCTTCAAAAATGCAAAAAAGACAGCGTTAGAGTGAGCCAGTCAGGAATGTAACTACTAGCTGTGGCAGCAATCATGCGACACCGGCCCTACCTTTGCGCGTCGTATGCTGCCGACATCCTGATGGTGCAGTTCATGTAGTCCCGTTGCCTCTTTGAAATGTTCTTGTCCCCATCGCCGGCCACGCCGCCGACGTATTCGTCCCCTTCATTGTATGGTTCTGATCCTCCGCCTTCACCCTCATCGTCATCATCATCATCATCGAGGCGCTTCCTCTTCGCTTTGGGATACCGGCCATTCAGCGCAAAGATAATCTCAATGCACGCATCCACAAGTTCGTCATCCGAAAGAAACCTTGGTCGGGTCTCCTCCAGCAACCTCTCAAGGTACGGTACCGAGATGTTTTCAAACATATCCTGAGCAATCGAAATAAAGTTGGCCACCAGTTTGTTTTTCTGCTCCTGTACCTCTGCGGCTTTCCGGGCTTGTTCTTCCAGCAGTCGCTGTTGCTCATTGTGAAAGTCCTCAAAGCTGGGTCTTGAATCGGACGCAACTGGTTTCTGTGGACCTGTGGAACTGCTCCCTGCCGCTATGGCAATGCCTGGCTGTTGGGATATAAAGATGTCCAAGTTCTCAGTTGTGCCCTTATACCACTCGCCTTCGTTGTCGTGATTGTCTTCGTCGTCGCCGTCGGAGTCTAGTGTCAGGTCCCATACCTCGGTGCTATGCCCATTGACTTCGATAGTTTCAACCGAGTATTGTTTCTGGCGCTTGTGATGTTGATTTGGCGCAGTGGCGCTAAGCTGAACAGCGCTGCTTTCTTGGTCCGCTGAAGACTCGAGAATCGTGTTTATCGCCACTTCAAGATTTCCAGCGGCATTGTCCAGATGCCGCTGCAAGTCCGCATCTGTACAAGAAGGGAAGAGCTGGACAAGATGCTCCATGGAGAAGATGTGTTCTTGAACGAACCAGGACAAGGCGATCGCCACCTCCTTCCTATTCTCGTACAGTCTATTGAGTCACGTTTAACTCTATGATACGCCACCAACCCCGTTCTCCTCATCCTTCCTCATCTCCCATCAAACCTCACACTCATCACGTCCAAGGTGCCACATATGCCTGACACACTAGCCAGACGCCACTTGGGGCCGGACTCGGGCGACGATTTTGCGAGCGCCTCGGAGGGCGAGGAATATGAAAATATGGAAGTGTCCCGCCCGGTAGCTGCTCGCCCGTCGTCTGCCGCTTCCAGGGGCCCATTAACAGCCAATAAATATGATAATGGCTCACTGTCACTGCAGCAGCCGACTGGAATGGCAAGAACCCATATTCCTGTTCCACTGCCTGATCAGCACGACGATCTATCACCGCGCTTCGGGAACAAGTCTTTCCTCTCTTCGAGACCAGTAACAGATAAAGGGCAGGCTTCCCGTGCGCCCTCATACCCTCTTCATGAATCGCACGCAGAGGCCCCAGATCACGGCAGATTTCAGGATACCAATACTTTCTCTGAAAGCGCCGCCTCGGGACCAAATACCACCGTCGATGCAAAAGAATCGGGTCGTGCCTGGGGTTCGTTGAGTTCGTGGATCAACACTGCAGTGAGCACCGTAAGCGAGGTCATCGAGAACCCCAATGTGGTCGTGACGAAGGCTCACAATATAGGTAAAACGGAGGCCGGTTGGGATCGAGAACAACGCACTGTATTTACAACTGATGTACCTAACAGGCATTCTTGACATACAGGACAGGGCATACGCAATGTTGCCACTGAACAGATCGATCGCGTGTACGAATCACTGGACCCGGAGTACGAATATGAGCGCGAGCGGCTATCAAAGCAGCGGGTGCAGCAGCAATCGCAGCAATCACAGCAAGCCAAGCAACATCAGCAGCAGTCCTCCGCCGATTTACCATGGCCACAATTTCGTCCGCCTCTTCCGCCTCAGCAAACTCCCTCCAGTTTAGACAAGGGCGACCTTTCCGATCTTCTAGAATCATCACGTTTACAATCTGAACTACGACCGCCTAGCCCTAAACTTGATTCGTCTTCTCAGCTACAGTCCTTGAATAGCACATCTAGGCTCGGCGTACCGGCAGGGAATCTTGTCGATCGTGATGGATGGGCTGATGACGCCTGGGGCGATGATTGGGATAATGAAGTGGATTTGACGGAATTGACAATGGACACGACCAAGAAAGTTCAGCCTACTGTAGAATCAGCGCAGAGTAGCCTTGCTGTCCCATTATCTCATGAGGACGAAAGCCGATCAGATAAGCCCTCTTCAAGAAGATCGTCGGCAGATGTAAGTCCATAACGCCAGAATGCAGGTTTTTGTCTAGTAATTTTGTGCAGGCCTTGTTCTTAGCTATTTTGCCTACTAATGTCGGATTACTTCTGGTTTTCTTTTCTTTTTTTTTCAGCTTGGCCCTGCAGAAGCGCTCTTTTCAACGCTGGATTTTGCTTCGAACGCCCTTGGAAGTGCTGTGCTTGGAGTGCATCGGAAAGTTACACAGAGCAGCCAGTCGGCAACGTTGAAGAGGGGTACCATCGATGATGCAACCCATCCTCGTACCGTATCTCCTACATGGATCAACACTCAACGACCCTCCTCCACCGAGGGACGTACCAGGCAAGAAGCTACAGAGCGCTCGGATAAACCAACAATCACGAATCCCTCGTTGGAAGTGGTTGGGGGCAACGTTGTCAGCACTGGCCTGGGGGCCCTTGAGATTTTGGGCAAGAAAGCTGTAGATGTTATTTCAGACGTGGTAAGTGAGTATCTCTGTTCTATAGCCTTCAGTGCATCGATGGTGCTTCTGGGTATCTGTTTCTCAATTTGTTTTGGCAACTTCTCACTGGATTACAATAGAGGCGTGCGGGCCATCTCAACCACGCTCAGGGAGGATCCATCAGCTCCATGGATCACCTAGAGGATACTGGTCCATTTAAGGTACAGCCCGGTGATTGAGCGTATATTGCAAATCGCTCCAGAAAATGTACATGTCGGGTTCGAATCTCTAATATGTGTACGCTCTCAATTTGCTTTAGGTGCCATCGAGGATGAACTTGGCAACGCTTTTTGACGACGCTGGAGGACGTGCCCATCTTATAGCAATGCGTTCACTTGCTTCGACCGCAGCGTCTCGTGTAGCACCTTGGATGTCTACCAGGCAGGATTTACTTGAGATGGGACAGCTATACGAACTTGAGCAACAGCTTCAGCCTCCAAGTCTTGATTCTGCAGTGAAAGATCTTCCTACAGATCTCTTGGCAGGACACAAAGACTTCCGAGCCATGGTGACGCTACTAGAGAAGATGGGTTTTCAGGGTACAGCCCATCTAAGACAGTTGCGCAACTGCACAAGAAGATTGACCAGTTTAGTACCCGACAGCGTCAACGCCTTTGAACAAGGTATGCTCGGCTTCTTAAAAGCGGCAATACATAATGTCGCTCAACATTTCGCTCATTCACTAGAGTTCTTCATTATTCCCGCTAATATTTTTCTTGTTTTGTTTTAGAGTGGCATAACCACCAATCGAGGGCTAGCGAACGAGATTTCTTTGCCAAAGCACCGATAAAGAAGTTTTTCGAGTCCCGGCTCATGTTGATTTATTTTGATGGACTTCGGGCCCTCTCGCAGTTCACAAACAAAACCTGCGATCAAGCCTTGAAGCTCGCCGAGAATATCGACATCCACCTTGCCGAAAAAACTGGGAGTATCGGCCGTCCTAACGCTTCCCTTGATACCCACGAACACGAACGGCCTTCGCCATCGAAAATCGCGCCATTACTTCGGCAGTTTCTTGGCAATCTGATCGCCGTAAGTTGACCCAGTGGCTCAGTCTCTATGAGCACCTCAATGACTATCCTGCTGACTTTTTTTTCTTTCTTTTTTTTTAGGAAATCAGATTTATTGCCAGAATTTACAGCGCGACTATGGAGGCGGTTCTTGAGGCTGCCAAAAGATTCATCACGCCGCTGGATCGGCTTGACTGGGAAGATCTTGCGATGGGCGTGGATAAGATCAGGGATCTCTTAACAGCAGCGGAACTACAGGAAGCTGTTGGTTTAGTGCATTTAGCGGCAGCGTGTATTGGGGATACGTTGAAGAACGAGCTTCTCTTGGACGCGATCCAAGGTCGCCTCGTTCCAGCGGCTCGATCTCAACGACCGCAGAAGTCAGCCGTAACTGCAGAGCTCTCACCAACGACTCGGCACACCCAGACGCGGGCAGACAAAATTAACACTCCAAATCTGACCTCGTCTATGCCTGCTTTGTCGCCACAGCAAAACTCTGTACAGTCGTTGTCATCAGTACCGAAGCTTGGAAGCCATACAAGACAAACAATAACTTCCATACGACCTACAGCACCGAACGCTGGAGTTGCCCAACAGACAGCTCCATCCAACGAGTCTGCGCTCTCGTTACCGGCACCAGGCCAGCGCCCTTCGTCTGCATCCTCCCAACGCTCCTGTGGATCTACTCGCCTGCCGCCTGTACAGCCAAAGTTGAAAGACGACGATTTTTTTAGTATCTTGGACGATTAAAAACCATTACTGTCCGCTGGAGATATCAAACTGGGGAAATGAACCTTTATATGAAGGAAATCCTGAAATACGATGTATCAAATCAGCTATTTTTTTTGTCCGCCAACGTTCATTCTCAATTTTTCTTAGAAGGTTTCTTGCATCCAAAATTCATGTTTATCGTGCATTCCAATACTTGATATGATTTCTGGAGCCTTCAAGGCAAGCTTTGAATTACTTCGCAGCAGAGTTCAGTTGTAGTTTTTTATAGTATTCCGTCGATATATTGGTCCCCGTGGTTCATTACAGTTCTCGGAGGTGTAGAGTACGTGAGCTCTGGAGATCCGATCTATAGACCTAGCACCCACAGTTGGATGTTAAGCTGTTATTAAAGTATGTTAGAAAAATCAGGAAGGGAACATCGACCACTTTGTTGGACATACCGGCTGTAAGCCCAGGGAGTCTCCGTTGCATCCGGTCGATGTCCAGCGCGATTGCGAGGATTCCAGCGGCGGATGACAGGCGTCCATGTTGGTGCTCTTGGCAAGGAAAACAGGGGAGAAGAGAAGCAGGGCCTCATGAAGTGGAGAGTGGAGTGCAGAGACGCCAGCAAGAGCGACGGCTACAGCTGCATGAGGGTCCTAGGGCTTGATGGTATACCCTTACTTGGAGGGATGGGCAGCTCGAGCTGATACATTTGAAGGCTCCGTGAACTCGGATCATCCTCACTGTCCTGCTGATGAGACTGCGGAAACGAGCTATACGAACCTCCTACCTAGAAACGCTAAACGCGTACCTTTCAAGTTCTGTACTAATTCGCGAGCGCGCGAGCACGTATTGTTACTGATGCTCCTGCCTCAGCTCCCTTCTGCCTCAGCTTATTTCTGCTTCAGCTTATTTCTGTCTCGCCTCGCATATTCTCCAATCCTTGAGCCGACCGTGGCTCCCACATTGCCAGCCATCATGGTGGGCAGCACCTTCGTCGCAGTTACAGGCCACTGATAGGCGTGCGAGGACGTATGGTCGGTGGAGTTGGGGAGGGAGAGGGAGGAGGGGGGTATGATGGCGATGGCACTTACTGGACACATAGTCCAAGTCCATCTATGTCCACTGAATAAATATCACTCCAAAGCTCTTTAGCTTGTTCTACGTACGGTCCAGTCCGCAGCTGCTGTGTCTATGCATGTGTCGAATTTCCCAGACTCCTGCAAAACCTTCCGATTATGGCTGCATACTTTGCGGGCCGCGTCAATCAATCTTTTTTACCGCAACAGCCCTCACCAAGGAATGCTTCTCCTTTCGTCGTTATCCGCACCCTCGTTGTCTCCTGCACCTCCTTCTCGTCTCTGGTGACAGGACTCCACAGCCTCCTCTCAGGTCGGTTTGCCCATCTTCCTTGGATGTGGCACCTCGCTAATTTGCTGGACAGAGGTTTTGATTCAGACGATGGCATTCGACCACTTGTTTCTTGCAACCCTAGTCTCTTTGTTCTCGGACCTCCGTAGTTTAATTGTGTTTCTATCCGCCCTCCTGATTCTCCTTACTGACAGCACTGATTGTGCAGCACTGTTTAAAGCGAGTACAACGAATGGTATGCTCTATATAGTTCTCTCGCATTTCCCAACAGACCATGGCTCGACCTCCTTGTGTCACTCCGGATGTGGCCATGCATGGTCCGAAATAGGCGATATTAATCCTAGAATCAATAAAGAAATCAATCATACTCTCTCTTCATTATATAGAGTAGCTAATTTTTTGCTGTGCTGCAACGCGTCTTCTAGGCACGTGACGTTTTTGCTGCGCAAATGTGCGCGACGATAGAACCCCCGCAGGTAGTCAGCCAATCGTTCGGTAGTGTCTATAGATGCGTCGACGGCTCATTTCAGACGGCTATCTGTGGTACAACGACGGATTACGCATCATCCACCAAAGCAGAACTGGTGGGTCTGCTCGCGACAATTCTGTGCTGTCCCCGGGATCGCAACGCCATTATTCATATCGACAATAGAGCAGTGGTCCAACAGTTTGCGGCGTTAGTTAAGAATCGACATACAACTACTCCACGACGGCGGTTGAGAGCAGCATATGCCAACTGGTGGGCTGTGATCTACGAGGCGTACGCGCAGCAGGGCAGCAAAGTAAATGTTCAGTGGGTTAAAGGACACAGTGGCGATACTGGAAATGAGGCCGCCGACGAACTGGCGGACAACGCACACGACAGTGGGCGACGGCCATGGCAACTGAACACACAATATTTCACGAGCATGAAGACACATACGACTTTCTGTGGTCAGCCAGCGGAGGACGACATTCGCCAATTGATCAAGCATCAGTCTGCAGCCAGAAACCATCATGCATGGACTTGTCAACAACGAACGAAACAATTTATTCAGCAGTGGGAAGAAGTGGAGTGGCGATCCAGCCTTGCTATAATACATGAGAAAAATCCGCCAGGGGGTTTTTTCACCAGCCTTGCGGATTGCAACCATCGGTCCCACAGGATCAAGAAAATCCATGGTATGCTGCCAACCATGCAGTACATGCACAGGTGGAAGCCGAATCTGTATACCACAGACAGATGCCAAGTGTGCCTTACCATGGTGGAGGATACCCAGCACCTCTGGGTCTGCAGAGTCACACAGAACAGACGACAGGAAGAATGGAGAAAGACACTTGATGGGATTCTAAGTCTTGGACGCACCTTGGTAGATAAGGCGAGGAAAAAGTGGTTGTGCGACATGGAGGAGGCAATCAAGGATGGTCGACAATTCACACGCACCGAACCGAGTTTTACCCCGTGCGAGTTAGACACCCTTTGGTGGAGTCTGCGTGATATCCGGGGAGTGGAAACGATGGTGGATGCGCGAGATGATGACTGGATAAGGCTGCTGGAGGAGCGGCGAGACAGGGACAATGGTGGCGAGGACAGAGAGAATGTCCATGAGGAAGAAGGAGAAGGAGTGAGCAGTCAAGAAAACGTACAGCAGGCAGCACCGCCTACCAGGCTATGGACAACGATAGACATATACCACGGGCTCGTACCAAAGTTCCTGACAACGGATTGGGCGCTACTCTTGAAGACGTCGAAGAGCATCGCGGCTTACCTGGTTGGACGTTTTGTAGAACGAGTTGAGGCTTTTGGCCGAGAGGAGTTATGGAAGGAGCGATGTAGTGCCACAGTGGCATGGGAAAAGTCCGAGGGCATATGCACGAGGATGAAGAAAGCCGGGGTCCAGGTAGGAGGTGAAACCCAGGGCTTTGTGAGACAACAGCCCCAAGAGGAGGTTACGACAGCGGCGAGGAGGAGAGCAGACAGCCGCTTGGTGGACCATCTCCAGGGAAAGGTGGTGTTGAACGAGATGGAGAGAGGAAGGAGGATAAAATTCATATTGGCCCGTGATCTTGACTAGGAGAGGACCCATCGGACCCGACAGGTTGCGTAGCGGTTTTGGGCCCCGGCTCAAGTATTAGAAACCATACGACTCAGAATGTGCACCATAGGTATATGGTTCCTCATTTTACATTAGTTTAGTGGGGGCCTCTTGATAGCTATCTTTAGGTAACTATCGGCCGGCTGACAGTCCAAGCCGAGGCTTGGACAATGCAGCCTGTGGCACGCCTGCACGCCTGGGGGGATCTGGCGTCAATAAAAAAAAAAAAAAAAAAGATAGAACCCCCGCAGGTAGTGCATCTGGGGGGATCTGGCGTCAATAAAAAATAAAATAAAATAAAAAAAAAGATAGAACCCCCGCAGGTAGAATCAACTGGATTCCTCTATGCAAAGGTGCATTCAAGCACTTAGAACTAGAATTCTTCTACAAGGAAAGGAGAAAGGAGCCGGCATCAAAGGGTCAAAAAGCAACGTCGCTATGGACGATTGGCCGCCGCAAGCTAGCTATTTCTTGAGCCACTACGACTAAGGCCCATGTTGTCCGCGGGACAAACAACTCATCGAAGCCACATATTCCTGATATGACTCGTCCTCTGTACTACCATAGTAATGCCGCCTTTTTTATCGTCTTTGCACAAGCAGAGTCTTCTGCTCACTCTTCCTATCCCACAACCCAGAGGCAAAGTCGAGACCACGTATGGGATGCATATATAAATATTATGGAGTTCGACATATAAACGACTCCGTAGGACTCACAGACAGAAGGCGCTTCTCTCACTTCAGAGGCAAAGTTGACACCACGCAAGAGCGAGTGAGGGGTTGAGGGATAGAAATACCGTGCATGAACGAGGAGTAATATTCGTTTATTCAACTGTATTAACTGCGGCAACACTGGTGATTACCACGTCTTAGATCGAACGAGATTGCTGTGGAGTATCATATATAATCCAGTCGTTTGGGTATTTTTGCTGCATGCAATGGCCATGAAAGATCGAAAACCGATCACGAGAGGAGGTGGCTAATGAAGGGAAGGCGGCATTGCTTAAGTGAGACTGACTCTTAAGCGCTCTAGCTGAGGTTTAGGGCAGCAATCTTCGCAAGCACATCCGTCATAAGGGTTGCGTTCTCCGCTTGGCGGGCGGCGATCTCTTTCATCTGGGCCAGATAGACTTGAAGGTGTTCGTTTGCACTTGAAGGCATTGAGAGCACCGTATCAACTGGCGCTGGGGGTGTGGTCGGCGTCGCAGCTGAGGCAGCTGTGGCCAGAACATCGTCCTCGTCCTCGTCCTCGCTACCATCGGCAGGGGGAGTGAGCAAGTTGTTGTCAGCAGCGTCGGCATCGGCGGCCTCGTTTGAATGCTCGGCAAGAATTTGGTCGATTCTGGAGTTGTAGGAAACATCGTCTGCTCCGGGGACGCAGGCAAGGTCGATCAACGTTTTGTAGTCGATGGTTGGGAGATGTCGAAATCGCAGGGAGCGTACCTTTGCAGCCCCGACTTCAAATGTCAAGCGAGAAACAGTGCCGACGAGTCTCCCATGCTTCTTAAAAAGAAGCCTATAAAGCTTTCTGCAGTCAATGCAGTAGTTGTCGCCTTCATTGTAAAGAGGAACAAAATCGGTTAAAGGCACTTGAGCAAACTGGATCGGACAGGCGTAGTATTTGGCCCGGCCGCATTTAGTGGTTCTTTTAAGGTCGAAGGGCATTTTTTGTAAGAAGAAAAAGACAAATGCGCGTGGGACGGCCGAGGTTGTGTAGAACAGAAAAGTAAAAAAGATGCCTTGCTTTATAGCCGCTCCATCCATTTGCGGTTTCTTCCGTTTCTCACACTCACGACATTCCATCCTCCCAATCTCCCCTACAGAATTGATAGTCTTCTCTGAACAGACACAGTCTATCTCGTTCGACTTTTCAAAAGAGATCACAACCTACAACAGGAACAAACAGCCTACGCAGATTCCTTATTTGCCTGTTCAATTCTATTTCTTTCTATTCTGGAGGAGAGGAGGATAAAGTATAGGAAGTGGAGTCATGCGCAATGAAGGCGAAGTCGTACATAGACTAGGGAGAAGAAAAGGCAGAACATACTGTACTTCGCCATGGGCTGATGAAGAGCTTTGTGCGATGTGTCGCTCTGCTGTAAATAATGAGGTAGAAGCCATGCCACAGGAGTGGCGAGGGTAAAAAAATCTGTGCGAATGGTCATCTTATGCTGTGCTACCATGAGCGGGGGGTTGTCAGTCTACACTCTGCGTGTTTCTTTACCATCAAGGAGAATGCAAGGTCTGGGCTCACATGTGGGGCCATGGCGAGGGCTGGGCTGGGCTGGCCATGTCAGGAAACATCAAACGAGAGATTTTTCCGACATGCGCCTCCTTGCTGTATGCCATGGATCCAAAAAAAAACGTTACCCAGACGTCAGTAACGTTGCAGCAGCCTAGAAACTTCCTGACCTTTTTATTGTTATAGGGTGCATCACAGCTAACCCTGCTCTAGACATCTAGCTAGCTGAGGTCCTGGCTGAGATCCTCGTTGATACTCTGGAACATGTCGCGATTGAAGGGTAGGGGCAATGATTGGATACCGCTATCAACCGCCAGCCAATAGACAAAGTCGGGCCTCTGGCTTCTTAGCGCAGAAAAAAAATCCAGAGCGAAGGCGTATGAGTAAACCACCTTGATAATCAGAGTGGCCGCGTCCGGCAAGTCGAAATCGATGCCGACCGTCTCGAGTAGAGGTAAAACGAAGGCGATCACTCGAGGATCCGATTCGACACCTTCAGGAACCTGCTTGTCAAAGGCAACTTGAGGAGGCTTCATCAGTCGTTGAGTGCGATTTGCAGCAAATCGTCGTGTGAATTGATAATAGTAGCCACCATGCTCGTTGCGTGGGAAGGAGCCTGTATGAGGGATAATCCAAGCGGGATTGATAAGAAGGTCGGCTGGAACAAATGTAATAGATTGCTCAGAGGAGCACCTGAGACGACTTTATTGGGCGCAAACAGAGAGATGGCGTTGTTTACTGTTTGCTAATGTATAAACCCACCACCCATTGTCTGATTGTTGTAAAATTCCTGAATACCCATTTTATATAATGATTTAAGTCGTCGAAGCCATCTTCCACAGCATCCAAGGCTTCGATGAGACAATGGCTTTTAAGAAAACGTTCACAGCTAGTGTAAGCAAACTGGCGCTTGAGAAGGCAACGGCGCTCCAACAATTGGTACAGGAAGAATACCGCCAGCTTGAGATTGTCCGGTCCGGAGCACTGGCGCCCCTTTGCCGACATCTGCAACCTATGGAGCCATCCGTGATCCTGCCTTCATTGATCTGTATCAACATGATCTCTGACCAGCCTCAAAGCCAATCGCGTGTGCTTGATGCAGGGCCCTTGGGCCACTTGATGGACCTTTTGGCGTTTTACGAGAGTGAGGAGATCCAGCTTCGGGCCATTTCAACTCTTTTCAGGTTGTCATTTCACAGCGAACGCGTCAGGAGGGCGCTTCTCGAGGCAGGAGCTGTGAAACGTATCCGGTCCTTGATACTGGGTGTTCCACCAAATGTCCGAGTTTTGATGGGAGCTAATATTGACGATTGACTACATTCAGATCTACTATAATGCTGAAGGTGATATGTAGTTTCCTTACCCACACGTTTATCTCTTTGTTGTATCTCCACAGCTAGACTAATGTGATATTTGTCTGCTGTATAATGTCTTTGAGTGAGAGAGCTTGTTACTGCGGCCTGAGTGCTCTAAAAAGCCTATGGTGGTGCGTCCTGACTACCAACCATACATTGCAGTCTGGGAAGCGCCTGGAGATGGAATTCACGGCAGCCTGGTGCAATCTCTGGATAGTACCGACGAATCGTCTCAAAAAAGCTGCGAATTGCTTTATACCAGAGGAAAGCAAGTACAGAGTAAAGCCCGGACACGGCCTTCTATCTATCTATGCAAAATAGAAGTAATTCCGTGAGTTCAAGCGACCACGCCCATAAAGAATAACACACTCAACCTACACCATTTTAGGGGAATAGTGGTAACGACAAAGACTCGGCTAAACGACTACTCCGTATCCACTGTTTCTTTGTCAACTCTGTGCTTTTTGTGCCGATGGTCTTTGTCGTCCCGATATACCACTCCTACTGTGGATCTATCGTCCGTAGGTAAATAGAAGGTCGTGTCCGACCCTTACTCTTTAGTTTTTAGCACTTGTCTTTCTCTGATATAAAGTGCTCCACAACTCGCTTCGTTTCTCGCTCTTTATATACTTTCATTTAATACTCAATGGCCTCTTATTTACCTCTGGATCCTTCCTGTCTATTTTATTGCACTTCACACCCAAGTTCCTCGAGATGAGGGCTGATTTGGATGCGCGACGCCCCTCAACCCCTGTCAAATACAACATAGTCTATGGGCATCTATAGGCCTGACAAGGAACATCGGCGACAAAAAGAATAGGGTCCACAAAGAGGATCGTGGACTCTGAGACAACAACTGACAGCCGGCGCTTTGTCGTTACTGCTGTTCCCCTGAAAAGGTCGTGCTGAGTGTGGCACTCTTTAGAAGCATGGTCGCTCCGGCTCGCCAACAACACCCATCAAAGTCTCTCACCACCCACTCTTTCCTATTCTCACATTCTCGTCTGTCGTCCATCTTGTTTCCCCACTTACTTTCTATCTCACTAAACGCCCTGCCTACAATAGTGGTATCATATCTCGTAATCCTATTATACCCCACATCTAAAATTCAGTTTAAAGTTCGGCCAAGTTGCGCACAGTAGTTTCGTCAAAGCTCATTTGTAAGTATTGATATCGTTAAGTCCGTAAGGCCTTGTTGTCTTTCCATGCTCCTTTGCTCACCTTAGCCTTTTCACTACCACACTGTACTTATGTCGTTGTCTCCCTCTTGGAAATGCTAAGTGCCTGTCAACACACCACCATCTCGCTCCTGCAAGCCTCGTAAATTCACATCTGTGTCGCCTTGGTGTTTCGTCGACTGAGTTAATTGATCACTTGATGTGTACTAATGTATTAATCTTTGACCACTGCGACTTGTACACTTGTCTTCATGTGCATTAGCGACCCGCTCGACCAAAATGGGGGTGAATAAGAGATTCTCAGTATTTAGCCAACATGGCCATTGCTGGGAGGCCAACCAACATGAAAACCATCAATTCGCACACCCATGTCGATGCAATGTCGCTGTATTACGGATACATCGTATCAACTTAGGCGTTGATTCTCTACGATCCCTACAGGGAGAGAGCCCAAGCCCAAAACCGAGCATATGCTGCTATCGCCCAGCAAACCGACGCTCAGCTGAACGCGGGGGTCACCGATGCGATGGTCCATGGGCTTCACTGCAAACTCTCCGAGATGTTTGCTCAGAACAAAGTTACCCTTCACCTGAATGGTCCACTCACTGCGCAAAAAAGGAATGCGCATGATGGGAGAGCTGAAGTAAGCCTCAAGCGGCAGTAGGGTGCCAACCACCCCCTCGTCCGATCGCAGGCTTTAATGAACCACTCCATGGTCCGCTCGACTCAAGTTCAGCAGCCATCGCTGACCCCGATTAACGCTCCCGCAACACCCATTCTAACAATCGGCGTTGCTATCCTCCTCCTATAGGTATTGTACCTTTACTTACACCGATAATTCGCTATCGAAAACCCAAGATTATCAAGGAGATCTAGAAGATCAAGCGCTTCTGGTAAACCGCCAGGGGATGCGTCTCCTCGACCGACCTCATATCCCGCCTCAAAAGCCTTGGTCGGGATGTACCGGCGGATCGGACGTGTGTATCTCTACCCTACCCCCGCCTGTATATGTCGCAGCAATAGACTCCGACTATCCTTTCCGTATGGTCGATACTTTCTTTCGCCGAAGCTCCTAAAACAGGTTCGGACTCAACCCATTGAAGGCTCGACCGATATCCTTCAACGGCTTGGTATCAGTGCAGTGATGTGGATCGTAGCTGGCATAGTCACCAAAAATGACTACAATGCTGAACATCTAGTCGCAACATAAGACTTTGACATGACTAGAAACGCCTACTCATTATCATATACAACTGCTGAATCAAAATTCGGACCACTGAAATATGTATCTACAACCCAAACTTCTAGTTCAATGGTTTTTGAGCTTCAACATTTTCTACATATAGTCGTGACTAGATGCTCCGCACCATACGTCAAGAATGTGAGAGGATATGGTCTATCAAGTGCTAAGGAGCATCCTAAATGCGTGTAGCCTTACAGTGCCTCTTATTCTGCAGGGATATTGCGATACTATAACGAGTAGGCTGAACTTGCCGAGTCTACATCCGGCCGGCCATTGCGACGCCGCCTCTGATGTCTTCTTGAGGTACGAAGACCAGGATATCCTCGATGGCCTGATGTACGATGCCATCCTGGAGGTAAACGCCTTTTTGGTACGGTTCAAGGCCATGAGATATCGACCATTTCCCATTTGCCTAGTCCTTTGTTCTCCTACGACACAGACATCACGAAACAAGTACATGGCGCTGAGCCAGTACCGAGCCAAGATATACCGGACCCCACTGACCAAGTCTCAGGCACCCGCCCTAACTACTCTAACCTCAACTAAAGAGTCAACGAAAAGAGAAGGCAGAAACCGAAACTTATATTCAACCCGTCGCCTAGAGGTGCTAGGGCTATTCCCTCAGAGGCCACTGGTACGGATACACCCAAATCCAGGAATCGAGCAGCCATTATGAGCACGTCCCTCAAAGCCATTTTCAGGATAGTTGCGTTGAACTGCGGCACCCTTTCGACACAGCTAAGGGTCGGTTTGTCCGAGGTCATGAATGCTGACGAAGCAGAGCGGGACCGGTTCCACAAGGACGTCGTTCACATAATCTAAGAGATGGTACGTGCAGCGACAGACGCGCTCAGCAGGCGATTGCGGCGCACATCGGCGCTGCTATGGCGGCCCGCCCTGGTCTGATACGAGCAGACATCGATTTCAAAAGAGACAACTTGTCCAGCTTATCATCTTCCGCAATAATATCCTTTCTAATTATTCTCTGTGACATCATGGCCATCCACGACCAAGAGGCGCAACATTAAGAAAACCACGAGCGGATACCACGACCAATGGCTGTCTGAGGGAAATAACAAAGAGTTACAGGCGCATCCTTCTCAACGCGCATTAGACAATTCCAACGAGACCATGCTGCTCGGACGGCTCTGTCAAACTTCCTCAAGAATGAGTTACGATACTCGAGGGGTACAAGGCAGAAATCAACGCAGGATATTTCCGGAGGAAATATGTGTGGACAGAATCGTTCACCACTGATGGATGCGTCCTCAAACTGATTCCTTGCTCCTTGGTCAAGAAGCAGCCGAGTGGTGTTACCGTGCTGAATACAGCGAAATAGAAGATAGAAGACATTAAGATTGCCCTGGGAGACGAATACCAGATGGAGTGCCAACTAGGCAACTAAAGAACATACAAGGTTGTTGGAATTGACAACAGGGGTCAAGAAGACCGTTACAGCGGTCGTCCTCACCACGGCAGATTGGTCGCTGGTGCACTCCAGGGACAACAACCTATCATCATGAGCTACACGAGCTGGAGTAGACAATTCAAGCAATCGTATGCCTCCCAATATTACCACCAGCACCGGCGGCAGCCAATGTCGACCAAAGCACTGCCTGGAGATCGCTGCGCCTTTCGATCGAGAGACACATTGTATCGGTGCTAGAAGTGCAGCGACAACTCCGTTCCTTCTATCCGCACCAGCAATTCATAACAGCTTTAAAGGAGAAGGTAATACGACTGCATGAACTTGGCGATAATGGTTTGCGCAAAAAAGAAATTAATAACAGGGATTTATTACTATGATACGCATCAGTGGTGGCCCACAACATGCTTATAGTCCGTACTGATGAATGGAGGACCTCTATAGCATGTTGTCAGTGCGATATCTTAGGAAAGGTTGAGGGTCGGGCCATCAAGTGCCTACAATGCAACCAGTAAAAGAGATCGAGACCATAACGCTGGCTACAATATGGCTCGCGCCGCCCTCTGTCTTGTTGAGCACCAAGAGTGGCCCCGGGAGCTGAAGCATCCACAGCAACAGCAACAACAACACTAGGCGCCGTGTGGAGGGGCAGATAGACACAATGGGAAATGAAAAAGAGCTGTGTCACTATCTCCTGTTGCAGGAAACTGAGCCTTAGAACTTGGAGCAAGGGATTGGAACAGAAGCAGGGATAGGGGTGTTGCCCTGTTCGACTATCACCTCAGCCCCCACCGACAGTACACAGGTCTTCCTTGGTGGCCAAATCATTACGCGTCCTAGTTGACTATTAAAAAAAGATAAACCCCGCTTTATTTTTTTCTTTACTTCTCTCCTTCCTTCTTGTCTTTGTTCCATCCCTTTCTCTTTCTCTCAAGCATGCACTCCGACTCTGATCCTTCCCATCATCCCCTTCATCCTCAAGTGCAAGTGTACCTTCCAAAGATCTCATCTACTACAGCAGCCCCTTCCTCCTCAGCTGACGCCACCACCTCCGCAACACCTCTGGCGCCACCATCTTCTCAGGCGGACAAGGGCGCAGGCATCCCGACTACGGCACCCTCTTTATTGCTATCATTTCCTGCAACCACAGCCGCAGCGACCACCAACACCAACGCCGACGTCGACACTGATACCGCACTGTCAAACGCAAGCTTGACCACAGCTTTACCACCGCCATCTCCTCCTTCTATTGCCACTCTCTCTTTCTCTTCATCCATTGCCGTTGCCTCATCCCACAAACGAAGCCGTGAACCAAGCGCAATGACCGATCCAAGCGAGGCCGCAAGATACACTCCTCCACGAGAAATGTTCAGACACCCAAGCGCAAACATCGACGCGGACGACATCGTTTCACTTCCATCCGAAGACGGACTTCAGGAGAGTGACCGTGAGATGCAACTTAGCAGCACTCTCCTCACATCAGATCAGTCCCGAAGTCTGACTCTGCCTGATCGCTTCCACGGGGACTCTGAGCTCGACAACCTGGGCAAACAACTCTCCATCAACAGCCCCGGAAAAACAACAGCCGCAGCCAGTGACCATGAAGAGCGGAGCGATAGAGATACTGCTGACGTCGAGCTCGAGACTGTGCCACAGAGCGAGACCCATCTTGTTCACATACCAGACCCAACACTAGAGCAACTGACGGCGTCAAAGCAGGAGCAATCAGAGGATAAGAGCAGACAAGCCGCGCCATCATTTGATCAGCAGCTAAAGACAATCCAACATCTCTCGCGTCAGAGGCTCGAACTCGGCGAACCCATGTATCTCCTTAATCAAGCATGGTATGCCAGCTTTCGCAAGTACTGTACTGCAAAGGTTAGCGGGAGGCTGGCGGATCATCCAGGAGAGATCGACAACTCCGTGCTCATGATGGGAAACACTCTTAGACAGGATATTCAAAATTCGGTCACAACTCTTCCGCAAGAGGGCTGGGATATGCTCGTAGCCAAGTAAGCAGCTCGGTTAAGAATACATTTGGGTGCTATGATGATAATGGAGACATTACAGGCGCTGACCTGCATGCCGTGCCTTCTTTACTGTTTACCAGCTACGGAAGCATCACAGCACCAATCATGCGCCGCGTAGTGAACACTGGATCCGATGTGGCGCCAAACTTGATCATCGACTTCTATCCTCCGGTATTCACCCTCTACAGGGTTGTCGAGAACAACCAAGTTGACAATCCTCTCTTCGCCATGAACGAGCCCGATACCATTGAAGTGCCCCGGACAACAAAGTTTGGCGACCTCAAATCGGCTCTGTTATTGCGCTTGAACATTGCTGGCCCTGGCCCTGCTCGACTGTGGGCTATTCCTGGACATGCGAATCTGATTGTGGAAGGGAATGTGATTGGAGCAGATGCGATCGCTTATTCGGGCGCGACCTGTTTGGAGGGTGTCGAAGATGATTCGCCTGTGTCAGAGGTGAACGAGCTTGTCAAGTGCAAGGATTTGGCCTTAGAGGTGGCCATCAATGGCACTTTTCTTGTGCAGAATGCAACACCAGTTCGACCCTTTGAATCTGGCTTTATGTCATCGACATTTCCTCCCAGCTTCCACGGCTCCCGTAACGCGGGTACACTCGCTACTCAAGGGACGCCTGTTAATGGCCTTTGCGGGCTTCAAAATCTCGGCAATACATGCTTCATGAATTCGGCTTTGCAATGTCTGAGCAACACCCCTGACTTGACTCGGTTTATTTTGGCTGGCGCTTGGCGCAAGGAGCTCAACTCGGATAATCCGCTGGGTATGGGTGGCGAGGTAGCGCGGGCATATGCCAATCTAATCGACAAGCTGTGGAGAGGAAGTAGCAAGGTGTTTTCGCCCAGAGAGTTCAAGGTACATAAATGATCTGGCGCACATATTGGTTACCGTTGTCAATGTGCTTTATCTACAACATCTCTGTTTTATTTTTGCGAATAGATGACAATTGGACGATTCAATCCATCGTTTACGGGCTATCATCAGCATGATTCACAGGAACTTTTAGCGTTTCTACTGGACGGTTTGCACGAGGACCTGAATCGGATTGTCAAAAAGCCATACACTGAAGCTCCCGACTCGGATGGGCGTCCAGATGAAGAGGTGGCGAACGATTGCTGGCAGCTTCACAAAGCGCGCAATGACTCTATCATCGTGGATCTCTTCCAGGGACAGTACAAATCGACGTTGGTGTGTCCCGAATGCAAAAAGGTAGTCGCCACTCTTGTTTGCGTTTTCATAGCATCACTTTGTCCTGGTCCTATCACCCTTGGTATTGATCTTTTTTTATTCCATTTTCTACAAAGGTCTCTGTTACATTCGATCCATTCATGTATCTGAGCTTGCCTCTGCCTATTAACAAAAAATGGACCGGCACTGTAACCTACGTTCCATACGACCCCAGGGAGCCTCTTGTTGATATCCGACTCCAACTGCCCAAAGGATCCACACTAAAGCAATTGAAGGAGAAGGTTGCTGAACTCATGGGAACACAGGCGCGCCACCTCTATTCTGCTGAAATCTTTTCCCATCGTATCTACAAAACACATGAAAATTCGGACGCAGTGGATGAGCTGAGTGACACCGACAAGAACTTTGTGTACGAACTACCAATACCCGATTTTACAACCGCTTCGGACAACATTGTCTTTCCTGTCCACAACGTTCTCGAACCATTGTCATCCTATGGCAGGCCAAATCTATGTGGTCATCCCATGATGGTGTGCGTGACCAGAGAAGAGGCGCTGGATCCTGACGCAATCTACAAGGCCATTGTGAAGCAGGCGAGTCGATACACAACTATGGACCTGTACGAGGACGACTCTGCGACTTTGACGATCAACGAGACTGATGATGAGCCCACCGATGTAAGCATGACGCCTGTAGAAGAGACTTCGGCTGAGAGGGTGCCAAAGAGTGGCCTGTTCCGGTTGATGGTATATTCGCCCCCGCAACCGGCGCCTCCTCGCAGCCATTACCGTCCTATGTCCAGGCAGAGCATGTACGCTCCTGCGACCGTCCCAAGCATGAGCGACATGCTGGACATGTATCAGCGAGTCGCACTACCAGAACCAGAGGTCACGCATGAGATGGGCTCCTTGAGCTCTCACAGCCGCCTCCAAGGATCTATGGGCGACGACGATGGCTTTGGCGAGAATGATGTCATCCTTCAACCAGAATCTCCATCATTGTCGGATTCCTCTAAATCCTCAAATCGGCCACGTGTTCCCAGGGCCAGTGATGATGAACTCTCAGACGAGGATGATCTGGCTACCTTGAAGACCACACCAGGCATAAATGCAGGACTTTCAAAATATGCGTCGAAGCCCTCCTTGAGCGTCGTCCGTATACTCGAGCCGGCAGTCCGTCAAGGAGAGATGGTGTACTGCATCTGGGCGCGATCTATGGAGCCAGCCATCGCCGCGCCTGAGAGGAAGTACAGAGGCTTCAGTTCTTATCGCAACATGGATGAGGATGAGGACCCATCGTCGTCAGTGCGAGTTCTGTGGGACGAGCGAGGCCCGTTAGTCAATGATCCCGAAATGGAGGCGGAACGTTCGGCAGCGAAGAAGGGCAAGAAGACCGTAACACTGGAGGATTGTTTGAACGAATATACAAAAGAGGAACAACTCGGCGAGGAAGATCTTTGGTACTGTCCTAGCTGCAAGAAGCACCAGCAAGCGACAAAAAAATTGGACATTTGGAAACTCCCCGACATTCTGGTTGTGCATCTCAAGCGATTTAGCCACACGCGGGCATGGCGCGACAAGATTGATGCTCTGGTTGACTTTCCCATTCATGGCCTAGACCTGAGCGGCAAGGTGCTCAAGGTGGAAGAAGACGTCGATAATATGTACGACCTGTACGGCGTGTCCAACCATATGGGCGGGTTGGGAGGAGGTCATTGTAAGCACCTATGCTCTCTGTTTATTAACTGCATAATACGCAATCGTATTCAGGATCTAACACTTGTCCTTCGTTCTTTACTGGTGTAGACACTGCCTATGCCAAGAACGAAAAACTGGGCGAGTGGTTCAACTTTGACGATTCGCATGTCAGCGCGGTGGGCGATGTGGAGTCCATCAAGTCCTCGAGTGCGTATCTGCTCTTTTATCGCAGACGAAATGCGACTATTCGTGAATATGATCAGGAACCCACGGATACAGAGGCGGTGGTGGAGGCGGACGCAACGACTGAAATCACTCAGGGCCCCGCCGCAATATTCCGTAGTGGATACTTAGAGCCCTTCAGTGCTCAAAGCATTCTTCAGAACGATAACGACGACCACAGCGACGAGTATGGAGAGTGGGGCAAGCCAGGGTCAGAGCCGTATTCGGATCTGCAACCGTTTCACTCAATGGACGACAATAGCGACCTTTACGACAGCGACGCTGAACTGCCATCGTATGGCAGCACTATGATGATGGGGCCTTCCGGAATGGCAAGCCCACCGTCACCATTTTCAGAACGTCTGACGTTTGCGTCTGACAAGAGACAAGCAAAGAGACATGCATTGGACCAAAGTGGGGACACGGACGAAGAGGACTTGCACTCGGTAACGGGCATGTCAGATTACCTGGATCCCAGCAATGAGGCGATGGAACACTCGCCAGACGTGTCGACGTGCGCAAGCGACGGCTCTAACCCTGGCACGGCAAATGCCTCTCCGCGATTGTCTCCACCAACACTGGTGTCTTTGAATCCAGATCTCCTACTAGCTGACGAGATGAATTTGGATGGACCCCCGTTCTTATCGAGCATCAGTCGTGAGGGTGGTAGGATTGACCTTTCCAACGAGATCGTTGACGCGGATGGCAGGAGCACGAGCTTGCTGTATTCCTATGATTCCGCGAGCGCGAGTGCCGATATTCCGATTTCGAGCTCGACGTCATCTGGCCTGAAGTCAGCAACACCAGAGGCTGTAAGAGACGCCGTAGACGGGGATGAGAGTGAACAGGATGAAGTCAACATGGTGCGCTGGCAAAGCAGTGTGCCACGGGGTTGAAAGAGGGGAGAGATTGACTAGAGAGGATTTAGAGTAACAAGCAAGAAAGAACAATAAAGTGCTGGCTGTACATAGACAAATTGTTTGGGAACACAACGTACACACCTTGGGCGCGATTCGATGCAGACCCATATTTATTATGTAAAGGGGTCCATATCTATGGTCCGGCGACAGCGGCTGTACCTGCGTGGCCTGTAGCTGCTGCTGCAGACAGGACGGCAGCAACGGCGTCTGTGACAGGAGAGAGCGAGGCCTGAGATGCGGCCCCTGACGTCTTTGCAAAGGCTGCAAAATCGGACCCTGACCGAATGACGCGGGCAAGAGGCTGGCCGCCTCCGAGAATGCGCAACAAGGCCTCTAAATAATCGTCAAGTGTGGTCATGAAGGCTGGTAGCTGCAGGCCAAATGTCGAGGTCGGCGATCCGTCCGGGTGCCGTATCGGGTCAAAGATGTGAAAGTGGTTCAGGTCGATCCAGCATCGGTCCGCGCCCCAGTAGCACGTTGTTGAGAACAGGAAGATGACTGTGAAGACGCAGTATACGCTACGTTTATGAAAAGAATACAGCAAGCATTTGAATGTAGATAGCCATAAGCATGAACATTTCGCTAATAAAGATCGAGGGGAAAAAAAGAATATTACTCAGTCGTACCATGGACGATGGTGTCGATAGAGCGATATGTAATAGAGTATCACAAAATACGGCGCAGTGCTTGGAAAGGGCATGAGCAACAGAGGCAGAAAAGCGCGAATGCAGTACATGAAGATTGTGGACGAGGATGGTTATTGAATTGAGTCGAGTCGAGCTGAGTTGAGCTGAGCTGAGTTGAGTTGAGTTGAGCTGAGTTGAGTTGAGTTGAATTGAGTTGGCTGTAGCGACAATGGTGTCGGATTCTTTAAGTATGACGCGCTGTGGAGAAAGTGCAGATGTTTCCCTGGGGGATGGTGGTTGATGGAGGTGGAGCTGAGTCCTGAATGTGTTTCTCACAGTGGCACTGGCTTCTCACGTGTAAAATGACTGCACTTGAGAGATAACCAAACATAGCTGAAGCCACAAAAAAAAAAAAAAAAAAAAAGTGCTTGACACTTTGTACTTTCCTCTCGCTGGCTATTCCTCTCATCACCTCCTCACCGTCAACACCCTTCATCGCCATGGACCAGGATCAGATTGTAAGCTTCCAGCAGCTAATGTTCAGCGAAATGTGCTGGTTCAAACACTGAGCGCTTGAGAACAGCAATGACATATCAATTGATTAGCAACCAAATAGTCCCTAACAATGTTTCTGCTGAACCGACTTGTCTGCATACCAACAGGAGCTCTACGCCCAAAAGTCAGACATTGACAACAATCTGTCTGACCCCACAGTCATTGCCAAGTATCGTCTGGCAGCAGATATCGCTCAAGGTACACATTCCGTCAGAGCAGGGCTCCAATTAGTCATTATATTCATGCCAAGTCTAAGACCGACAGATACTAACAAACCAGGTAACTTTCAATCCAGATGCCCTGACCAAGGTTGTCGCTCGCGTAGTCGATGGAGTTCGCGTAAGCGAGCTCTGTGCTTATGGCGATGAAATCATTCTCTCCTATGTAGGTTCTTCACTCTTTCGTTTTTGTGCGAGCAAAGTGCTCCATTAAAATGAGTCGATGTTCATACCGAACGCTAACATTCAAACGTATACAACACAATAGACGTCCAAGGTCTATAACAAGAACAGTGTCGAGAAGGGAATTGCATTCCCCACCATGATTTCGGTCAATGACTGTGTTGAATATTATTCCCCGACCGGAGACGCTGGCGACGATGTTGTTCTCCACAACGGAGATGTTGTCAAGATGTAGGTCTACTTGCAGGCTGCATGAACACTGGATTTAGCATATTATAGTGCTCAATCGTTAGCATTTCGAGAACACTGCTTGATACTTTGACGACTGACTGCCTGAACTATTTTTCTCGTTTTAATTATTCTTTGGATCCTAGTGAATTGGGCGCTCATATTGATGGTTATATTGCCACAAACGGCCACACCGTCGTGCTGAACTCCAATCCCAGCATGCCAGTGGAGGGGCTTGCTGCGGATGTAGTCTGCGCCGCCTATTTTGCTGCCGAAGCTGCCTTGCGGTTGATGAAGACTGGTAATAGCAACGTTCAGGTTCAGGAGGCGATCGCAGAGGCCGCCGCACTGTTCAACTGCAGTCCCGTGACAGGAACGGCCTCCACTGAGATTAAGCGCTACGTGATTTCAACGGAAAAGTTGATTCTGAATGTACCGGACGAGGAGAACCGCCCTGTGCAGGACTTTGTCTTTGTCGCAAATGAAGCCTACACCCTCAATATCCTTATCAGTTCCGGCGACGGCACCTGCCGGGAAGGCGCGAGCAGACCCACGATTTATGCCCGTAACGTTCACCAAAACTACAATCTGAAGCTCAAGTCTGCACGCGCAGCATTCAATGAGATCGGCACAAAGTTCGGAGTCTTTCCTTTCACAACACGGTAAGGGTTCTTTTGATACGGATCAGCAGATGTCGACGGCTGTGATATTGCTATGTTCTAACCACAGCTGTATGGGGTTTTATGGTTCTGATATATAGCGCACTGGAAGATAAGCGCCATCGTTTGGGCGTCAGCGAACTGGCCTCTCACAACCTTTTGATGCCCTATCCCGTTTACTATACTCGCGCGTCTGACAGGGTTGCACAGTTCAAGATGACCGTCCTGATCACCGCTAATGGCACGACTCGTATCACACCCCCTCTTCCTTTGCCCTTTGTGCACTCGGCCTATACCATTCCCGAGGATTCCAACATTGCAAAAATTATGGCATCCGAGAGTGTCAAGGTCGTCAAGGGCGGCAAGGCTTTGGCAGGTATTGGGGCAACAGAGATCGCTGCACCAGCTGCAGGAATGGAGGTGGACATGTAATCTCTCATGTTTATCTCCCTTTATTCTCTAGTTGCGCCCTCTTTTCTTTCCTTTTGTCATCCAGCATTGCATTGTAATCTAACATCAACGATCCGATAGACCTACTCTACATAAATATCCAGAATAAATCCTTCTAAGAACGAACGAGATACCAGACTCCTGCTACTCTTACAAGAAAAAAAAAGAGTGTTCAAAGAAACGTGCATACATCCTTGGAGAGCGTAGAGGTGCGAACCGCATGTGTATTTGATTTAGCCTTGTGCGCAGAACAGCCTGCTCCTTTCTGCTGTGCTCTCTTTTTTTCGCATAGCCAATAGCAACTATTCATTCATTCATTTGTCTACAATGCAGTCTTCAACAAGAATCATTAACAATATATTAGATAATAGAGTATCTTACAAATAATGTACACACAAAAAGTGAAGAATGATAAGAAGAAGAAAAAAGTTACAGCGACGAAAGATTAGCCATGGCAGTGCTATGGCGTCTCGCCACGCCTTGGTAATTGGCAAAATAATTCGTCTCGCCCAGGGAAGATGCGTCTGTGGTGAAAAATCCGCTTTCTGAGGAGCCAAGACTCTGGCTATAGAGCGGCATCGGAACAGAGTGCATGCTGAAGATATCTAGATTGGAACCCTTCGTTTTGGCAATTCCCACGGTGTTGGCAACATGACTGCTGTACTGGCTGTTGCTCCTCTCCGCGTCGCCGCTGTCCTCCTCGTTTTCCGCATTTACATCCCTGTTCCTGTTACTGTTATCGTCGCTCTGAGTAGAATAACGGGCGCCGCGCAATGGTGATAGCAGGGCTGCCGACAAGGGCGAACTTTCTGATGGTGAATGCCCCTGGTGGCTCAGTCCCGAAGACTCTTGCGAAGTGGCCGAGCCTCCGACCATATCATCTCCATTCGCGCCAGAGCCGGTATCACTGATGGCGTTGATCCAGTGATGCGCTTTCAGTTGATGCTGGTTTGGGATTTCTAAACGGATACCGGCGGCACGAGCAAGTTCTTTACGATCTCGAATGACGGGGAAAGGGAACCCCCTCGATTCGTGCTCGGACTGGACTGGATCCGCGAGATTGTGAGCGTTGTAGGTCGCAGACGGTGTCAGCCAAGCAGAGGCATCGCGATCTCCATACAATCCGCCGACAGAGGTCGTGGTGCCTACAACGGCTTGGCTGATTTCCATCGCTTCAACCACCGAATCGAGGCTCTCTTGGTCGTGCTGCTGCTGCGATTGCTTCTGAACATCGTTCTTATTGAAGAACAGGCTTTGACCAAGCGAACTAGAGTTGTACTTGTGCTCGAGCATCTGCAGCTGCTGGCTCGAGTCCATGTAGCTGCCCTGGTACGATCCCTCACCCATGACATCTGTAAAGCTTCCGAAAGCGCCTGTACTTCCAAATTCGGGATTATCAGTTGCAGAGCGTTGCTTCTGAACACGTCGAAATGCCGGCTGTTGAGAACCAGAGGATGTATAATCAAATGAATCTGTGATGTTATCCGCGTACGAAGCCCAAGGTCCGAAGGTATCATAACCTCGAGCCTCAAAAGCGAGAGAACTGGCAGTGTCTGTGGGGACGCCGCTTGTGGTAGAGCGGCTGGCGTCAATAGCCTGGCTACTAGAGTTGTTCATGGTGCTGTGCATCGCTGAACGCGAGCGACGTCGAGGGGGCAGTCGGTTTTCCTTAAGGTCCTGGAGAAACTTAGACTCATCGGGCTTCTGCTTCTCGGGTTTTGAGGAATCCTGTGCCTTTAATAAAACATCAGTGGCGCCGTAAGCAGGGATCTGCTGAGAGGCTGCTAAGGATGAATTAGTCCCGTATGAACTGGTAAACATGAAAGCAGACTCTGGCATTTGGAAGCCGACACCTCCAAGAGTAGTGGAGGAGACTGGTGAAGCAGAGGGGGAAGTGGAAGTGGATGGATCTGCCGTAGAACCACTGCTGCTGGCTGGCTGACCGGCCCATTCTGTGCGACGACTGTTGCGGATGATCATGTTTTGCTTACGCCGCTCGATCTCGGATCTGATGTACTCTTCCTTGGCCTCAGAGTATGCATCTCCATAAATCTTCCTAGCATTTCTGTATACGCGGCAACGCATGTCGTTGAAGCGATCTAAAAAGGAGAATGATATATGACGCGAAAGGCGTGCAAGGATTAGAAAACGGAGTTTAATGCGGTGAATGTTCTAATATGGTCCACGAAGCTGTTCTTACTCTTTTCCGGATTGCAGTTTCTCCACTTGCGCATGCGTAAAGTTGTCTCATCGCGGCTGACCTGCTTCTTTTCATGACCCTGCCAGCGCTTCTGGTCGCGCCTGCGCTCGTATGGGGTGCTGATGGAGAGATGAAGTTCAAAGAGAGAAAGAAATAATATATTAGAGGCATGCAAAAAAAAAAAGGAGCATGTCACTTTTTCTTTCCCAGAACATACTTGTGGATGTTCTTATTCTCTAGATGGCGCTTGAGATTTGACTTCGTGGTGAACTCTACAACTTGAATAAAAGATCAGTAAGTGCGCGTTAAGTTAGATTGGGTTTCCATGAGGTGTCACAGAGAAACCTTGTTCGTTTCAGCACAGCCTCCTCGGTCAAATTAGGGAGACGACCTGGTCTGTGCATACGTCTTTTGTTTGTATGTGTGATACCGCCACCACCACCACCACTACTGTCCTCCTACACAAAGTGTTTCGAAAGCAACTATTCGTTTATGCGTGCTGTGATTTGCCGATGCTTACCTTTACTTAGATCGCACTTTGGGCAGATATACACAAGCGTCTTTCCATCCTTGCCAATAACCGCGTGAATGTCGTCAGCATTCTGAGGAGCTCCTGAAACGGAAGTACTGCGCTTCATACCGGATTGCTGATGCTGGTCCTGTTGATCCTGCTGATCCTGTTGCCTTCCTTCGTTAGCGCTGTCGTCCTCAGGCGTTGAGGACATGTCCCGGGCCATGCCCCCTGAAACCAAGATACCAAGGCCCTGCTGCGACTGTTGGCTGTAGTACTGTCCATGGGCTGGCTGATACTGATCTTCGTAGGCAAAGGCGTGTACTCCTCCTGTTTCTGTCGTTGGCAAGGTCATTGACGACTCGAACTGCGCTTGCGTCATCTTGTTGCTGTCTTGCTCAGAGTAAAGCGAGGGTCCCAAAGGGAGTACAGAGTTAGCTGCATAGCGAGCGACACCGCTGTAAGATTGAATCGGTGGAGTCGAGCCGTACGAAGAAGAGTGGTACATGAAGTCTGATGTAGACTGAATGGGCGGCATTGATCCACAGATGTTGGTGGCAATGTTTGCAGTAGTCAGGTTAAGACTAGCAGACGCGGGGACTTGAGATGTGGGCATGGGACTCGAGAAGGGACTGTGGTACGGGTACGCAGACTCCGAAGACGACATCTGCTGTTGCTGATAATGGTTTTGGAGGCCACTTTGCTGCGGAGAATTGCTGTACGACTGGTACGGAGAACTGGCGGGCGATATCTGTCGGTGCTGGACGCTCATGGCAGCCAGAGCCGGAGTCAGATGGCTCAGGCCCACAGAGCTGGCATTGCTGTCGATGCTACCCGTACTAAGGCATCGATTGCGGTTGCCTCCCGTGGCGACACTGGATGATGCTGCCCCTGGCCAGAGATAGCTGGACCTCGATTGATGAGGATGGATGTTGTTGGCAGGAGCATGCAGGCCGACCTGACTTGCACCACTTGGGCTATTATGAGTCAAAGTGGGAGAGAAAGCGACAGGGCTCTGCTGAAAGGAGTTTCTGCGATTACGGAGCCGGTTGTTGTAGGTAGATCGTGTATTGAACGCGACAGCACTGATGTTTCCGTGGGTACTGAAGCCCATGGCTAGTGGAGATCGAACCTGAGGAACGGCGGGATGGTGTGCGCTCAGAGGACTCAGATAGGGCGCGCTACCGCTACTGGTGTTGTTGCTGGTACTCTGGTAGTGGTTAGAGGTTTGTGTATGCAAGTGGTATGGGTATGTCAGCTGATGAGTAGTGGCGATTGAGACTGCTGGAGAGACTGGAGTCGAGGCCGAACTAGAAGCCGAAGGATCCCTATCAACATCGCTCTCGTATTGCTGGGCGGTATAGCGGTTGAGCACACTGTTTGAGGGCGATGAGGGGAGCATGATGTTGATGGGACTGCTGTGGGGAGGAATGAGGCAACAGCGCGGTAGGAGGGTGGTGGAAGAAGAACGGAAAGGACTGAAAGATTAGAAGATATGGAGGTAGAATCATGATATGCCAGAACAGAAAGAAACAGAACACCAAAAAGGAGGTGCGGCAGGGGGGATGTAGATTGAAACCTAAAAAATACCTGACGCGATGTGGTGAGAGACGAAGGCAGATGGGCGGATGTGGGATGTGTAGGGAAAGAAAAAAAGGGGGGAGGAGGGGAAGGAGAGGGAAGGAAGAGAAAGAGGAGGAGGAGTATTAGATTTGGTGGGAAGTGAAATACTGTCCGACGGATAGATCTGTTTAGATGAGGATGAGGGCACAGAGGGCAGGCGAATGAGGGCGGTGGCGAGAGAAGGATACTTAAAGTGGATGGTTAAGGATGGCCGTATTGGGGCTGAGCGTATATGACAATTGGGAATGGAATGCAGGGAAAGGAAGCACAGGTCCGCTTGTGTATGTATGTTTATATAGAGAGGATGATGAGGGCTGGAGATAGAAAGCGAGTAAAGCTATACATGTATAAAAAAATGGTGAGAGAGGGAGGGGGAGTAGAAAGGCGGCAGAAGAGGGAGGGTTTTATAGCAAACCCAGTTGACGCGCGAAAGAAAGACGACCAACACTATATCCATCCGTCAGGGAGACGGACAGCTCTCTCTCTGCCCTGCCCTTTCTGCAAAGCAATGTGGTACACCTAGTACGACAGCGACGTCCCCTCCTTTCCCTCCATCCACACTAGAGACATAGACTACACAATCATCTATGCATATTGAACACAAGGGACACCACACATGCCTAGTATGCAACATACAATATGCAAGGCAATGCACAACACATAATACACAATGCACAATACACAACACACAATACACAACAATACACAGTAAACAATACACTCATGCATATCCCCTCTCTCAAGCATCGCACACTGCCGTCGATCGGTGGCCAAAAACCCCTCCCTCCATGATTATCCATCTTGAGCTTCTATAACACTGACAATCCCCATCCATCCTATGGCCAAATGACTTGGATTGAATAGAATCCAACTGAGGCATGTGTAATTGAAATCCGCCTCACATCTCACTCGGAATAGCGTCAACCGGGCTACCCGCATACACACTCGCAAACGCCATCGATACCATTCTTGCAAAGGGAAGAAGCACAAGCATGCCAAGGAAAGTAGTAATCAGAGCAACAGCATTTTTTTTCCTTCTTTCTCAACGACGTCTATCGGATGTGGCCCTTTTGCCCTTGACCAATTTCCTTGCATTATAAACTCATACTTCGTCGTCTGCAGGAAGTGAGGTGGACAGGACGAATTGGAAGATCGTGTGAGGTGTTCCGTCATTCAACGTAATCAAGCTCAAGTTCTGAAGCGGGGAAGCATGGAATAGACAAAAATAAGGGAATTAGTGCCTGGCAATCAATTAGCCCGAGACGTAAAAGTACGGCGCCAGCAATTTAGAAAAGTCGTTGGGGAGGGAGGAGGGGCCACTTGCCTCTCTGGCGCCCAAATCATTGTTTGAAATATGCGGGATGAAAGCAACATACTGTGACGGTGGCAGTAACACAGGCAAGAAGGGCTTATTCACTATATACGTAAAAGCAATCACACCAAGCTATCTCGTCTAGCAACAAGAAGATACATAAACGCGTTTTACGAGAAACGAAGCCGCAGCTTAGGGAGCAGCACGATGTAGGAAGCAGACTATCCCGCTGATGGTGGTGATATCCAATTCTCATGGGCGCGGAAACTTGTCCATCAATCTGTCAATTATATTTGCTGGATCTGGTAGTATTTTCACCGCATGCAGTACTATAATAAAAAAGGAAGAATACCAACACGGACAAGAACCAAGGAGACCGGCTATGAAACGCCTCAGCACCAGTCTTAAGAACTTTCCATCGTTAATTTAACATCAGAAACCTTAGACCACTATGGTTAAGCGGAGTCGTCTTATCCAATACAAGGCAAAAACATGGTGCAGATCTGCACAGGCCACATGCCACAAAGATGATACATTGCCACTGCAAAGCGCGATGACGGAAGTGATCCCCCTCTTTTGTATTCGTCTTACACTTTCAGTCATGCAGCGATTCTTAAAAAAATGGAGCAGTATCTCTGTGCATTGCGACGAAGAAATCATTGCCGCGCGTCAAGACGTAATAGGGATCAATTTTGGAGAGCTCCATGCATATGTCCCACTTCGGGTAAAGCAAGATGGGTTCTAAGGTTTGGGGGCCTCATGATACATAGCGGAAAAAAATGGAACATGTGGACGTCTCTGTGGGATAGATTATGCAAAGGTTGGCGAACAAATTCGAGACATGGTGAACGACGACGGGGTCACTGATCCAGGTACCCCAACCATTTAACTGTCCGGTTCTGCGATAAGTCGACAGATCATAGCGTGTACTTCTTCATAGCATATATGTTGACTGCAGAGGCCTTCGTGGGCTGCAATCATTTTTAATGACAGTGTCGTATCGCGGATTGATTGCATTACATAAAATGTAACTACACTTGCAGGACCAATGATGGTTCTAGACAATAATGATCTAAGGCAGATATCCTGCTGCCTGGAGTATCCTTGTATTCCAGTATTCTGGACATCGATATGATGTAGGGTGTGGTTGTAGGCATGTGATTTGGGTTTGGTCCCTAGGATATATTCTATACCAATCACTGTAGATTCTGACACGTCCTTGAACGCCTGAGCAGTGCAATCTTACCTTTGGTGCATTAGATCCAAACATCTACAATGCAAACCACTTCATACTTGAAGCACATCTGTACTTAATCTAGGTGCAGGACTAGGGTTGAATTGGTGCAATGTGGCTACGATGTACAAAAAAAAGGGTGTACCGATAATTCTTCATTTGAGAGCAAAGACAAGCAAAGATAGACGCAGCTGCAGGCTAAAGCGTGCATTCCTGCGATTATAGCATAGCAGCTGACGCGAACGCGCTTAGCCCAGGACCCTGTGTCACAGTCGTACGGATTTCCTCATCGCTCCACAGTATCATTACACCGGGGCTATGCATGGGTCCATAGTACGATATGAAAACCGTTCTTTTGTGTAACCTAAGACTACCTTACCTTCCCACACCTACTTACTCGCTTTATCCGGCGGCTGTAGAAGCTAACTAGCGCTCCATCAGTTACTTATACTAGTTATTTAATCGTATGTTTTCTATTGGAAGTGATACAGTGAGCCTGAAGGGGGTCAATCCTTACAACTGACAGCACTGTTCCGAGTGAAAAACAAGCTAGAAAACGATGTGGAGCAAAGCATGAACACACAATTTCCGCAGCAACTTTGCCCATGTTAGAATGACTTCCATAAATCTCTGTTGCTGATGTTACTAGTGTGATTGCCGTCGGCGTCGGTTTGTTTTTCTGTCGCAAATAGAGTAACCTCGCGTAAAGTAACTCTCGTTGTCCTCATGGACAGAACAAGCTTAGTCCATTGCGCTCCTACCCGTCGTACGCTCATGCCCTACTCCCAGGATAACTATCCCAAGCTCGCTAATCCTCAATGAACGCCAGGCCGTCATACTGGTGGTCAGGTTCTACATGTTCCCCAACTTACCGATAGTCAGCTGTAACAAGGTACATCAGCTTCCTGGCAACCTCACTCTCCAGCATTGATATATTCAGCAGCTTCGATGATATAAGCAAACCAGGCGCTAACCGCACATTGTCCCATTATTGCCTCGGGAGCATGACAGTGAGCATTGGACACGTTTGAAATGTTCTGGCTAACACTCTGGTACCATGCTCTAAAAGCAACTGATTATATGGGCATTCTCAAGATGCCAGTGATTCAGAGGGATGTCCCAAGGTACTGGTCTTGCTGACAGTAACAACACACTATGCCTTGTCTACGTCAACGCTTTATTTTATCAGGTACGGACAAATATGGGAGCTTTAAGTACTCTCAGTTACTCAAGTGCTTTGTCTCTTCAATTTTTTTTTTTTTTTTTTTTTTTTTTTTGGCGGTCCTAACCAGCACCACATCAATTGCAATCTGCTTAGTCAACTCTTCTCAAACCTCGTCCTTGGCGCCTGCTTTATTGTCTTCTGTGGATTCTATACCGAACTTACCTCGGAGATCAAGTTGTCGCAATTACAAGTCTTCTTCGGCGTGGTATCTTCGACTACGATCTCATTGTCATCAAAAAGTCCCTGGCCGCCATCAACAACTCGTCAGTCGATCACGTCTACTACAACAACCTTTTATCTCTTATGGCCATGGCCCTGTCATCTTCTTGAATGGAGAATACCCGCTAGGGTTGAGCGTCATCATATAAAGATGGCTTCGCTGTATTCCACGGCTTCATGTTTGTACCATTCATCATGGGCATTTTTGAATCCTTGGTCAATCTGGCCGGCTTCATGCAAATTTCCAAGACTTCGCCCACTTCACAGACGATCTTGAGAGCGGTACGCCAGAGTACCGCAATACCTTCCTTGGCCATTTTACCTTTGGCGATATCATCAAGACCGGTCATCTTATGGACATAGTCCTAATCCTAGAAGGAAGAACGCTTTACACGTGGGCCAGAGATTAGGAGATGCGAGCAAATACGATACCCGCCTACATCCCTATGACTCAGCAGGTTGTCGATGGTGACGACAGACTTTATTCATAATATCGCCTTGGTCACTCATTACGATCCATAGCCTCGTCCACGATTGTTAGGTGCTTTATTTATGAGACATTGTGTATCAAAGCAGCTGTGGAATTGACGCGGTCCAAAATAGGTGTAAACGTGATATTGGATCCTGCTCATTCGTGTTTCCTGCTTATTTTCCAGGGGCATTGGGATCCTTCTCAAGATCTCTCAAGAGCTCCCTCATCCTGCTGGTGTCGCGACGACCAGCCTTCAGTGCTGCGGCGACAGCAGCAGGGCTGCTGTCCAAGTGACGGTTGATGCGCTCCCATTGAGTTCCTGAAGACACGTCGTCCCTCTTGGCCAAAAATTCAGCTTCCTTGTCTCTATAAAACATTGATGTAAGACAAGAAGCGCGATTATTAACGAATACTGAGAGTAGACTTAATGAAGGACCTCTAGCTCGCCGCACTACCTGTTCTCTGTGATCGACTTGGCCTTTTTTTGATTATAGTCTTCGTAGAAACGGTCAATTGCTTCGTGTGCAGCTCCAATGGTCTCCTGTTGCTTTGCCTCTGATCTCTCGTCCTTCTCTGCAACAATTGCTGCCTGCTTCTCACGCCACTCCCTACGGCATTACAGATAGAGGAGATAAAATAATAGCGAGTTGGTGAAACGTGGTACAAATGAGAAACAGCACCGTAGGGAAGAGATACACACCTGACGACTTCGGGGACCTCTGGGGGCTTGAACTGAGGCACGCGCGTCATCGATGGGCTAGGGCTTTGGAACCCGCTGCTGACGCCCGTCGCTTGAATAGGAATACTGGCTGCAAAGGTCTATTCGTGACGAGTGCAAAGATGATGTGCGGTTGGGTACAAAAATCCTCCACTTCCTGCTCATGAATATCAATCAATCGAATTCTGAGACGTGCAAAATGGCGAATGAATTCTACCTGACTGACAGGGACTGAGTCCGTAGTCTCGATCGCAGGAAAATCGGTATGGAACGCGCCGAACTCGTCGTCATCGGCAGCGACAGAGACTGAGGGTGCCGAGGGGTCGACTGCCTTTCCACTAACAGGAGGGCTGGTGAGCGATGCCTCGTGCTCTGCGAAGCTTGGGAAGTTGGATTCGAAGTCACCGTCGATATTATTGGAAGGAGAGGCTACGCCAGATCCTGATGAAAGACCAGCGAGGAAGTCAGCGTCGCCTCCCAACACGGCTTGCTCGCGAGCGAGGAAGTCCGCCGTCGGGTCATCCGACCCAAAGTCAGTCTTTTTGGAGGAGGGTGCGTCAAAAGAAAAATCGTCCATGATGTAATACAATTGTGCGTCTGCTGGAAGAGGTGAAGGAAACAGAAATAGGACGTCAGAAAGATGTTGTCGCTGACAAGCCGTACGTCTGAACGCGTGCGTGTAAGCAAGGGAGGTCGCCTCTTAGGATGAAGGATGGGTAGATTGGAGAGAAGATGGGCAACAATGTGCAGCGTAGTGCAGCGCAAGATTAAGGCAGACAGACTTACGACAAAGAGGATGTGATGGTATAAATTGAATGGAAGATGGAGTTGGGATGAGATGATGGAGAAGCAGTGGGGAACCAGGGACCCCTCCCCGCTATTGTGACGTCACCATGGAAGGGCAGATCAGTTTGCTCATTCGGCCAAACTGAGCTCACCAGACGATTCGCAGACATCGGGTTCCTTAGGTATGGTGCTGTTGTTTTGGCCAGGGACCCGGTTTACTATGGTTTCTGGGGCCTGAAAGATCCTTACAATTCGTTCCAAACCTGTGTCAAAAAAACCAATATACCAAAATTTTGCCACCAAATTTTAAGTGTCTAGCAAAAGACAAAAGCGCTTCGAAAGTCGGGCCGGCCAAGCTGAGATTGTACTGTTCAAAAAAGACAGAGTTTCTCAAGTAAAATGTTCTGCGAAGACGCCGGTTTATTATGTCGACTGGCGCAATCATGCAATATGGCTTGCAAGGATCAATACACTCCTTGCTTTGCCTGTAATGATAGTTTATTAAGAATAATGATAGCTGAGGGTCCACGGGACCTAGAACAGACGTGGCATATACAACAAATAGAGCGCACCATATACAACGAATAGAACGCGCCATTGATTGAACTTCGAGAAGTCGGCTGGTCAACCGCAAACAAAAGGTACAAGGCTGAGTATGTGCTGGTCCCCGCAGATGATAAGTGCATTTTTTCTCATCGCAGGCATTATCCTTATCTGGTAGTTAGGGTATAATCTTTGCGCGGTTCATCCAGGCGCCCCCAACGCGGATCATCCGCTGAGCCATCGAGCGAAAGAGTAGTAAGAATAAAAATTTTGGGAAAGTAATTAAATGTAAAGGCCGCATGGAATATGGTCACGGTACCTCGATTGGGGCAGACAGCCAATAGAACAATAAGAAAAACGTGCACGCAACAGCTCGAAGGAGAATGGCCAGTCAAAGACAGGGGCTACCTTTCCCATTAAATCCCACTGCTTCCGGCCACCTCACTTTCTTTCGTATGTGAAAGACTTCTCCGTTGCATACTCTACATCCTGGAGTAATGTGGCTCTAGATCCAGGGCCTTCCTTGCCATGCTCAGATCCCGCAGCCTCGGGTGGAAGGGCCAACGGTATAGGATACGCCAGCCCAAAGGCCTTGCGAATTCCCATCTCGACAGAACTCGCAAGGAAGACGCCAATGGTGGAAAAGACTCACGGGAGCACGAATGACCGCCAATCTTACGGCTCGGCAAAGGTGTAATGCAAACAATCCGGCATATTTCTCTTCTTGAGGTAGTCAAAGACGACAATCGAAAGGAATCCGGTGACAATTCCCGATACCATCGACCATCCAGTAGCGATTCTCTCGAGTTGAGTAATCAATCCTAACAGGAGCGGAATAGCGCAGCTGGTGCAGACTAGATATCCGATCAGAAAGAGGATGACAATATTGTAATCCTTGAGCGAGACAATCACGATCGGAACGTTGATCAAGAAGACAAGGGTACGGGGTATCAGACACTTTTTCCACGGAAAAAGCGGGGAACAATGGTGTCTACAATAGCGTTCTGGAGTGAATCAACGCATCATTCATTCGTGGCGACGACCGACAGTGCAGCGAGAACAACAATCCAGATGGGGCCGAAGTCTTGCCTGCACCAAGCAAATCCAAGAATCCACCAAAGTCATACATGAAGCAGACAACCACAAGGCCCAGAGCACCCCAAATCGAACCACGCTTCAGAGCCCTCTCGTCTGCGGATGCCCAAATCCTTTACTAAGGGTCCTCGGAAAAGATAGTGGCGCAGGTCATGGAGATGGGCATGGCGTCGCATGCAGCCCATTCCCAATAATTGGGTCCAAGCATCTCGGGCAAAGGCGTAGGCAAGTTGTTAGAACGTTAGGTGACAGCTACGTAGATAACCATGATCAACAAGGGAGCAACACCAAAGGCTCCTTGTGCGACATCAGTCAGAATAGAGACGTAAAGGCCACCAGCCGCGGTGTACACGGAGCTGACAACAGAGACCACGATAACGATAGGCATCTGAGAGCCACCGATGACCTTATCAAGCAAGTTGCCGATCGAAGTGTACTCCACACAGAGGGCGATAACATGTCCAAAAGCATGACCAGAGTAACAATGATCGTGAGGATAGTGTAGTGTCGAATCTCCACTGAACAAAATCGCCCAGGGACCACCAAAAAGATGGGAGGATCACGAGAGATCGAGTAGGCAGCTGGACCGACAATGACTGCGGATACGATATATGCAGGCATGGAGAAGATGATCCTATGGCAGCAGACATGTATGTATACAAACAGTCCATTGTCAGCAAGATGAGGAGATTTTGGAGATGCGAGTAGCAAGCGAGCAACATTGAGGATGTCTATTAGACATACCAGGCGCCAACACCAAAGGCATAGAAGGACCAGGCGATGGTGTGTGCTCAGGCACCGAGCGACGGGCTGTTAAGAAGGACTCTGTAGGGTCCTTCTTAACCCTTTGAGAGCGGTAGGCAAGATATAACGCGCCAAGGTCAAAGAGGACGATGGTTGTGATGGAAAGACCGTATGTTATGAACACCAGTGACATTGGAGGGAGTTTGGTGCCGGAGAGTGTGTTGAAGGGGAGTGAGACGAAATGAGACACAAGGCGAGAAAAAGAGAAAAAGAGGAATAAGGATCTATTCAACATTGTATTATCGGAACCTTATTCGAATTCCGCTTCCTTACAAACGGAGACTGGATCAAGGTGGTGCTGGGCTTAGAGGCCAAGATGGGGCAGCTTGGTTGGATCCATGGCGATCAGACTATGACGAGCTGAATTGGCGATTAGACTGAGGGGTAGAGAACACGGAGTAATAATAAAATGTGGGGAGCGACCGGATATAAATTGCGCATCATTGGCGACGGTGCACTCTCAACACTCGACAGGCATCTTTCTAGATGGGTATATGATGAGGTGGGAATGAACATGTTTGAAGCAGGTGGTGATCCTCGGTAATGGCGACAAAAGAAATATATATACCTTGCGTTGCATTCCATTCACCGCTTTATGCTGTTCAAGTTTTTTGTTGGAGCCCAAAATCTTTATTCATTAGAGCCATCCGCTATTTGAACAGATCCTCCATGTTGCCGCCACGAAGCTTCTTGGTTCTACGTGTGGAAGCCGTAAAAAAATCTGAGTCCGAAGCCGAGTCCACTTCATCCGAATCACTCAGTGAGATGGTACGCTTTGGGTCACGGCCCTTAGAAGCCGACGATCCGATTGTTGCTTGCTGTCGAGCGCGCTTGACACCGATGCTACTGTCGTTGCTATCACTTTTACTACTACCGTCGCTGTCGCTTTTGCTGTTATTCTTATCATCATCCTCATCATCCTCGCTATCAGTATCATCGGGTATCAAGATGGCCCGTCTAGCCTGCGGACGGCGACCATTCGAGCGACTGATGCTCTTCACCTCTTCCTCCTGGTCGGAATCTTGATTGTAGCTATCGAGACTCACTACATCGTCCGTATTAGAGTGAACCTCATTTTCATTTCCTTGTTCGTTATCGCTGCCTTCGTTGTCCGAATTGCTGTTGTTCTCAGGCGTTCCGCTGTCTTCCGAGCTACCGCTTTCATCGCTGTCGTCAAGTATATGGAAAGTTGGTCCGCGCGTTCTTTGAAGTCGAGACCGATTGATTCCATAGTCTGATCTTGATCGTGTTCGCCTACGTCCTCCTTGGTGGTCGCCACTGTCACTGCCAGAACCAGAGTCGTTTCCTGAAAATTGCAGGTCGTTCTCGTCCGGATCGATCTCGCTCCTGTCCTCGTTGTCAACTTCATCGTCATTAATAAAGGAGTCATGAGAATCATATGCATCTGGTTCCGAGTCTAGATCAGTATTGTCCTGACTAGTGTCGGAGTCCTCCACATCACTAAAGAGATTACTGCAGTTGACACATATTCCGTTCCTGACTTCCCACCCACACGATACACATCGTCTACGACAAACCAAAACCGAAACCAAAGTCAAAGATGAAAAAAAAGGTCGAATATGTTATTATCTCAATCAACGTACAATAAGAGAAATAGGGTACTAAAAGTGTTCGCAAGAGGCTGAACACATACCTTACTCCATCGTCATTGTCGACAATGGTTCCGTTCAAGCCTTCAAGTCCGAGGGGTCTGAAAATGCCTTGCCAGAGGTCCCCTTTGCTCTGAATCTTCTTAAAGCTATTTTCGTCCGCCTCCAGTTTCTCTTGTGCCAGCTTCCTTTCGAGATCGGGAAGCCTTGCGATGGATGAGTGAACCTGCTCCTGAATATTGAACGATAATGTCGGTTGTCGCAAGAGTTTTGTCCGGCAGGATGGGCACGACTTTTGGATCTGGAGCCATGAACGAAGGCAGGTGTAACAAAAGGTGTGGCCGCACTCAACCGTGAATGGAGACGAAAAGTAATCGACACAGATGCTGCAATGGAGTGCTCCATCATTCGGGGTGATGATACGAACGACTGTGTCGGCAGGTGCGGGCTTTGATGTAATGTCGGAGGAGCCTGGGATCAATGCTGTGCTGGGTCTCGTTTGTATCTCGTTGCCCGCCACAAGCTTTGCGATGATAACGTCCTTAAATTCGATCTCCTTCTGCAAATGCACCACTTGTTTCCGCAGCTGCTCCACCTCTGAATGGGCGTCCTTAGCGGCGAACAGCTCCAAAGCCATGTCGTCGAGCGATGAAGACGGTCCTGACATTGAAGAACTGGATGCATGACTTGAAGGGGCACTATCTATGGATGCCGATTTTATCATAGCTGATCCACTGGGAGCATTTTGAGATACTGAGGGATGTGATGATTCTCCGTTCTGCTTAGCTTTCTATTAAAGAATAACATCACTGTTAGTTAGGGCCATTGGCTGGCGTACACAGGAAGAGGCGAGAGTGGCAGATCTACAAGTGGTTTCGACATTTACATTTTTGCCTTTCTTTGACTTTGCCATGGCAACGCAATGCACGTTCGTAGGAATGTGTTTGTGTACGTGTGCGAGTTGATGGAGAGGGAAAGGGAGAGGGAGAGGGAGAGGAGAGATAGGGGAGGAGATAAAGCGATGTTCTTTAAAAAAATATTTGTTTTCTGTTGACTTCGACTTCTACGTGTGTCAAAATTGGTGGCGAAAAGGGTCCGACACGCTCTGAAAAGCCATCTCATCACTCCACCTTCAATCTCATCCCCATTCACCGAATTAGGCACCCGGATGTTTCGCTCGATAGGTGTTGCCCAGACAAGTCTTGGCGTACTGTCCGCCTTGACAGGGCTCGCAGTGTTTATTACCCTTCTGCAGAGTACGCCTTCGTATATCCAGCCTCGTACCGATAAGTGTCTCGTCCCTACCCTCGCCGCGGAAGACCAACTCCTCCCGATCCCGGGCCTCGATCGTCTCGTCTGAATCCTCGTACCTTACTTCGTCGACTCTTCGCGGACAGATTATGGACGCCTTGTGGTTCAATTGCTCGTGGCCTTTCTTGGCCCGATCACCCTGCTGGAAATAGTCGAGGGCAGTCGCGTGGGGAACCATTGGACCATGCTTGCCTGCATGCCATTCACTGCCCTCTTTTCCTATGCAACCGGCGTCGAAATTTATCTGCCGCTACTGTTTGTTCCTCTGATGATTATGGCCTGGCCTAGGCTAGAATCCACTGCCGGTGCAAGCTCTATACCCTTGCCTCGGGTGTACTCCATCCTGGTTACTCATGTGCTGAACCTGGTTTCACTGATCTTTTATCTTGCTTCAGGACCGTCCGTTGTGGGCGAAGGCCTCTCTTCGTTGCCTCGAAATACGGCCGTGAATGTAGCGCTGCACATATCTCTCTGGTTTCTATACACGCCTCTGACATGGCTGTTAGAGAGGGCCGTCGTCTCAGCACCGCTTTCCGCGCAGGATACGGCTCGGCAGGATGAAAAGGCGCGACAGATTGTTCGCACCTTGTTCTTAATGATGGCTGGATTGAATGCAGGCTTGCATTTGGCCGCCTTGATCGCCTTCTGGAATGGCTCAACTCCTATCAAGCATATCCTTCTTTCGTTCTCCCACCAGTTCCGCGTCGATCATATTTACTACGCATCCGCATATTTTCTGCTCTGGGACTTTTTCGGTGCAGTCTGCGGCAGTTTTATGTGGATCCTTTCAGATACGAGGAGTGTACGGAGCGCGGCTCTGTTCCTCGCGCTCTCAGTCATTCTGTCACCCGGATCTGCGCTCATGTTGTTCTGTGCACATCGTGAGGAACGGCTGATGAAGTGCTCTCGTTCAACAGTAGACGCAACTGCGAAGATGACGAAGCTGCAATAAATACTCACCACGTTTATTTTGATGGAGAAATTGCTATACTTTATTAGCAAGTATGAAATGTGAGCTCCGTGTTGATGCTGGTTAGTCCAACTGAAGAGCAGTTTTCTCAAAGCTGGGATGGTAGTCACCACCAATGCTGAGGCAATTAACCTCTTCAGCTTCCTTCACGTCCTCGGCACCATTTAGGTCGGAGAGATCGGAGCATATGATGCTGGATTCAGCGGATATGTCGCTACTGCTGTGCTGGTCCTGGACTGCATCGTAGTTCTCGGAATCGGATGTAGCCTCAGACATATTGTCTTCATGTTCCAGGGGGTCCGATCCTTGACGCGAATGAATTGAAATAACACTCAAATTGGCTTCATCCTTCACAGCAGCAGTTACCGCATCAGATCTGTCAGTAGAGCGCGGGCAACTGACTATCCGAAGATGCTGTTGATGATGTGAGTTGTATGCAAGGGGAGGATTATTGCGGATAAAACTGACAGGGCCCGTCTTCAGTGCTTTTGTGCTTATGAATTCTGGCTCTTGTTGTTCCAGTGGCCGCTTATGATTTGTGTTGTTGGTATGCTCTTCCATGTCCTTGATGTCTTTTGAGAATGGTTCAGCTAGCAGTATTTGAATGGCAATCGGATACTCGTGCTAGTTGAATGCGACGATAGGTTTTGCAAAATATCAATGAACAAAACGGCTAAATAAATAAAAAAAGAAGCGACGCGCCTTCCTTGGACTACTTGCCTCTAGCAGGGTGAGGATGTTGTCGCTGTGGAGCGGCACTGGCGTGTCCTTTGGGAGTTCTTTACCGTCGAGCATTGAACGGTTGATGCCAAGTCGAGTGACAGTGACCACGTCTGCTTTTGAGATGACTTGAACTAGATCAAGGTAGCAGGAAGATGAGGATGATAGTATGGATAAGAGTTGTGAGTGTTAGATGAAAGCAAATAGAAGGAACCCAGGTTTGGTTTAGGTTCTCTATGTCACACTGACCTTGTTTGCGGCTGATGTGAGTCGAGGTGACACCCGCAAAGGACCCGCGGCCGATGAATAGTGTAGTATCCTGGGCAAGCTGTAGGGTCTGGCCTGTGCTCTTGAGACAGAGGGTGGCAATGACGGTCATTAGAACGAGGTGAACTAATTGGAATGTAAAGGATGTAATGATTGGACTTAGGCGTGAGTATACAGAATGTATGAGAATGCAAAGTGTGTGTGTGTGTGTGTGTATGACAGGAGATTCGAGCCTGGGTGGAGTCGTGTTGGATGGTGAAGCGTGATGAGGATGGTGAAGCGTTTGTCGTTGTTGTTGTCCAGGAATACGCGCGCATGTGTAAGTGTGTGCGTGCGTGATAATCAGTTATGAACCCTTTTTTGGCCTCTGTGCCTGTCCAATAGAGTAGCCAGGTCGTACAGGAACAGGAACAGACACAGGAACAGAACACATATAAGAAATATAGTCTATTTACAGAAGTGGTCTGTTGGTTTCCCACCGTGTCGGCCCAGTGCCGCCTACAACCGGCAGAACGCTGATCCCGAAGTAAAGATGTCCCACCACAGAACATCGTTCTTATCGCAAACAGCTCCGTAGCACATCACTCTCTTCTCCTTCACCCCCGCCTTCTCCCCCTCTCTCCTACCCCTCTCTCTCTCTCTCTCACTCACCCACCTCTCTCACATCTCTCACTCTCTCTTTCTCCCTGACATCAACACAGCACAATGGCTGTCCCCGTTACACCGTTGCAGTCAAAGCGCCAGCCCAGACTCACCCCCTCCGCGGAATGTCGTCTGCCTCCACCGCCCGAGCCCCTGACAGACTCCCAGGCCGCAACCCTCGATGCCCTCCGCACCCATATCCACACCACCGTTGCAAACACCCACGCCCAGCGCCGATGGGCCGACGACCACTGTCTCGTCCGCTACCTCAAGTCCAAGAAGTGGAACCTCAACGAGTCCAAGCAGGCCGTCCAGGATTCTATCCTCTGGAGGGAACAGTATAAGCCCGACATCCCCGACAAAAACAGCATTTGGATCGAGGTGAGAAATCATTCTCATTCTATTCATTTCCTTCATTCCTTCTGCTTGTAATCATCACCATTCTTCATTCCTCCCTCCTTCTTGTTTCTCCAGCAAATGAATTACTATCTTTGTACATCTATTTTTGTGTTTGTTTGCTTTTTTTTTAAGACGGGATCTGAGTATGCAAAGGAGCGGTTGCGATTGAAACGATGCAATTGAAAACCTATAATTTGTTATCAAGCAACAACAATAACAATAACAGCATCAACATGGACCATGGGCCATCGACCATTGGAAAGACTACAGCACAAGCAAGACAGGGGCTACAAGAGAACTTTGGGAGAGAGATGGCAAGAACTGATTTATGATAACTTATCCTACGAACACAAACTAACCTTTTGTAATTGCGAAACCGATGGAATTTATAGACCGCTCCTGGAAAGCTCTACGTCTCCGGCTTTGACATGGAGTCGCGGCCTCTGCTCTACATGAAGCCTCGACTCGAGAACACTGCCGCCTCGCCAGCGCAGATCCGCCACGTCGTCTTCCATCTCGAGCTCGCCATCGCACTCATGCCTGAGGGTGTCCAGAATCTGTGCATCATCATTGATTTTGCTGGCTCCTCCATGACCAAGAATCCCGGTGTTGCCGTTGCTCGTGAGATCATCCACGTTCTCGGTAGTCACTATCCAGAGCGTCTCGGCAAGGCCTACATTATCCATGGTAGGGTCTTATTTTAACATCATTGGCACCACCAGTATATTTCTGTCATAATGATGAGCTCTGGTTTAAAAGTAACTTACACGCTCTATATACCGCCCATTACTATCCCACAGCTCCATGGTTCTTCTTCCCCTTCTACAAGCTGATCTCGCCATTTATCGACCCTGTCACAAAAGCGAAAATTAATTTCGTAGACATGAAAAAGCAAAAGCCCAGATCCGCTGTCTCGACCCCTTCCTCTGCAGCTGCATCCGAGATCGATCTCTCTGCCGGCACTGTCACCACTCCTGTCCACAAGAAGGGCTCTTCTTCTGCGTCTGCAGGAGCCTTATCTTCTTCGTCTTCAGGAGCATCGGATAATGTGAATTTGTTGGATATGATCCCAGAAGACATGCTGGAACAGGCCTTTGGGGGCACCTCCGATTACGAATATGATCAGGAAACCTACTGGAATACTGCTGAAAAAGTCCTTGCAGATGCCAGGAACGCACTGGAGAAAGACCAGACACCCGATGTAGATGCGGTTGCTTCGTAGGGCTTCATTTCCTGTTTTCTTCTTCTCCCCTCCTAAACACCACCTTACAGATAAATCTGACACAAATAAAGCATCATGGCATACATATTACTGAATTCTGTTGAAAATGAACCTTTTAGACTATTAAATATTAGATAAATTACTATGGATGTACGATTGGGTGTCGAATGCACGAAGGGTAATGATACTGTGGCCGACTAGCTGCTGTGTTTGCTGTCAAGGCGCACAGGTGCTGGTGTGGTCACTTGCTCTTCCTCATCCTCGCTGCGATCATCAACCACGCCTCCTTTGCTGGAAAACATCTTGTAGACGATCCTGAAGATGGACCACAGCCAGAAGAACATGAGCGACTGCAGCACAAGCAAGAGCCCAGTGACGACATAATGCGTTAGCCTTGAGTAATATTCGCCACCGTGAAGAATCCAGGCATAGATGATATACCCATATAGGAAATGGCGCGTGTAGATCCAGATGAACATGAAGCAGGCAAAGATCGGGTCGCAAATACTGTCAGGCATCTCAATATACTTGAAGCACTTGCCCAGTGACAACACAATGTCCGCCAAATCCATCGATACAAACACCGCAGTTCCGAATGTGGTGACGTTCAGTGTCAGCGAAAAGGTAATGAGCATGACGGTGACCAAATGATGGCTATCGGTAACAATAGCGAGAGAATATTGTTAGATGATGACGAACATGACAATATACTTGTAGTAAATAGATAAGATTAGGCTGATGCTATGCCATGCAGTATGAAGAGGTGCATCTGCACGAACCTGATCATGGCCAAAAAATCCTTGCGAGGGGCTTCAATGCACATCACAAACATTTGCTGGATCCAGAACGAGAACTGCAACCAGTAGTAGTATTTGGTAATGACAGGCAACGCGGTAAGCGGGTAGCTGTCAAAGAACTGGTCTGTGTGGAACCACACAAACCAGTTATTCCATGTCGGCGTCAATTGTAGGCAGTACTATACATGAAAAGCATGGCAAGCGAGGAATTATATGCCGTTAGCAATCGCTCATTTCTTAAAGGCAGCCAAGTACCCTGGCTGCAATCCTGCCAAGCGCTTTCGGGGATAATGGCATCCTGGATATAGAAATATACAACACATTGAGGCCCTATCGATCCATACATCCCAGTGTGGGCTCATTCCTGTCCTTGTGCACTTCTTTAAGTTGCTGATCAACCTGCATTCCCTGTGCTCTCATATTCTTTTCGAAAAGCCCCGTAAAAATTGTTCGGGAATGTGGGCTGACTTACCAAGCCAAGGACCCAACTACAAGAATAATAAATGCAGATCCAGCCTTGCTCCGCGAACCTGAGGACGCTTCTTTCGCTGGTCGCACCCAGTCGGCGGGCTAGGGGCACGAGGATATAGGTCATGACAGCAGCTCTGAGGAAGGTAAAAGTCGTAATCCAAAAGACCAGGAAGTAGAGGTCCTCCCAAGACTTTTCGTAGGTGTTTGAGATGGGGTTGTACTCCTGGAAGAACAAGAACTTTTTCGCAAACGAATTGGGGAACAATGCATATGTTCCCAGAACCGCTAGGATGGCAATCAATGGCCCATCTATAAGTCATTGTTTGTTGTCAGGATTTTTAGAAAGGGAAGCAAGCATCAACGGCTGTCATCGTTATCATGATTACGGTACAGAATTGACAGAATTGACCAAAGGGTCAAGGGAAGAAGCAATTGAACGAACAAATACAGGGGAAACCCATCAGACACTAGAATAGACCCTTACCAATCTGGTGTCGGTCCATGGTCCCCAGGAAACCCTTCCTGCGATGCGGCTGCTGCGGGCTGTGCCTGGAGCTGTTGCTGCCAGTGTAGATAGTCTGGCCGGCAAGGTGCTTCTCGCTCCCCTGGGGCTGCACTCTTGATGCGGATGTGGCCATAACGGGAAGAACCAGGAATAAAGGGGCGTAAGAAAGGAAAAAGCGAAGGAATGAATCAGTCAAGAAGGATGAAAGGAATGAGAAGGATGGAAGGAAGAAGCGGACAAACAGTGGCGGTAAACAAGTTTTCACACCATACGACTCCAGGGATTATCAGGGTGTTAAAATTCAATAAGGTTGGCCGTAAACATTTACCCATTTTTTTAACGGCCGTCTACTTTGTACACTCATCCGCATTCGTCATGCCGGGCTCGTTTTGCAATGGTCTGTTAGGCTAGGGCTGCTTTAATATGGTCTGCTCTCTCTAGCGACGACTACAGGGACTACAGAAATATTATTATGCTAAATATAAAGAGTATTAAAGCTGGAACTGGAGCCAAGGAAGAACTAATAGTGGATGGAGTCCTAAGACTTCTCATCCGGTTTGTCTTCAGTGGCATCTGCCAGACGCGCATCAGAATCGGCAGAATCCATAGACGGGGCTTGATCCTTGAGAAGATCGACGTACTGCATTGGTACTGTGCACGCACAGGCAAAGACAGCCAAACTCATAGCGATGATCGACATCAGCTTCTGGGAGTCGCTGTATGCCTCGATAAGCTGGCTCCTAGTCATCTCATCCAGGCTGGGAATGTATACAGTCGGGCTGTTCATGGCCAGGAACTCGTCATAAGGGCCCGTGATGTGCATAGCCAGTCTTTGTGGGAGATACCTATCGTTTTATGATTATGCAAGGGTATTGGCGGTCAGCACACCGGAAAAGAAGTAGTTCCTTCAGCTTATCGTTCATGGTATTTTGTTCTATATCCTTACTGTGTCCAGACGCCTCCAGCCAAGGCATTGCCAAAGGCGCTTCCGAAAGAACCCATAATCTGCGTAACCTGTAGTATTATACGAGGAAAAGAAAGCCCAGTAAAAGTGAGAACCATACTCAGTGCACTTGGCACATGCAATAGATAATACATTACGCTGTGTAACCTACACCAATAACTGTTGCAATGTCCTTCCTTCCCACCGCACCAGTAACAGCCACGGAACTTGCAATGTTAGCCATTCCTCCTGCAGCACCGACAATTGTCTGCGAAATGACTACAAACGCATCCGAGGACGTTGGCAGACGCGCGGGAATCATTAAACCAATACCAGCTGTGTGGACAACGATACCAATCCAGATGAACGGACGGTATGTGTTGTAACGCTTCATGAGCATCGCAGTGAGCAGCTGGAAGACCAGATATGCTACTTGGTAACCACGTTCCAGCAAATATGCGTCGTCAAAGCCCAGGTTGCGCGACACGACTAAGTACAGAGTAAAGTACATCCAGCTGTAGGAACAATGCAAAGAGGCGGAGTTAGCCTGCTGCGGTGAATTACACAGCAAAAAGCACAGCCAACACAAAAGACAAGGCGTCTCCTTACTTCATTGAGGCCATGACAGTCATGAAGAAGCCGACGACCAATCCACCAAAGCAGGTACGGTTCATCCAGATTCTCATGGGCATGATGGGCTTGTCCGTGTATTTGAGTTCCCAGAAAGCCAAGAGTGCCAACGCGATCACTCCAGAAATGAACATACCGAGAATCTTTCCGTTCTTCCAGTTGCCCTCGAAGGTTTTGGCAAGGATCATAGGCAACAGCGTAAGACTCATACCCAAAGTGATCAGCAAGGCTCCGATAGCATCATATTCGTGCAGCAACCAGCCCAAAGATCGTCGGTGAACTTTGACGCCCTTGCGCTGAACCTTCTTTTGCAGGTACCAAAGAGGTGTGAGGATCGCGACAGCGCCAACGGCGGAAAGAAGGCCGACGACGAGGTAGACGTTGCGCCAGTTGCGACCAGGTCCGGACAGCGGATCGATAAGAGGTTGGGTCGCGAAGATGTTGACGGCTGATGGAAGGTCCCAGAGCGCAAAGACAATACCACGGTTGATCAACGAGGTCGTGTCTAAGGTGATGGCAGCATACAAGTTAATGAAGCTGATACATACCATCAGACAATGGTTGATATGAGAAGACGATGATACAATGAGGTTATCAAGTTACCTGCGATCAAGACTTGAGTCAAGGTCAACATGCCAGTTGAACCGATACCGTACGCAATTTGGCCGAGGGCGTATTGCTTGAAGGTGCTGGATGTACCCTGAATGGTGTAGCCGATCAAGTAGAAAACCATGGCGAAGGTCAAAGCCTCAGCGCGACCGACGACATCAGACACCTTAGTGTAGAACGGTACAAGGGCCGCTGACAGGATCTGGAGGATGGTGGGGAGGACACTGATCAACGAAGAGGAAATGAGGGCGGCCACAATATTACTTTGGCAGCCGTACATCAAGTTCACCTCGAACGAGTACAAAAAGGCCTGGACCAGCACACTGGCAATGAAAAGACAGCGATGTACTGGGTTAGTACCTTGTTTCCTGCCATCCCTGGAAGCGTATAATCGATTCGGAAGCGGAATAAATTCAATCCCCACGGGACAGACTTCTTACCCTACAACGAGGTACATGTACTGCCTGTGTGTGAAGGAGGAGCGGTCCAGGATCTTTGTGGGAGTGTCATCCTGTACAATGTTCTTAACAGGAGCACCTTTCTCCTCTAGGGCCGTGTTATTCTCCATTATGTATGAGTCAAGTTGCTGTGCTTGCAGATGACCGGGAGGGTGGAAGGAGGAGATAACTGAAGGACGTGAAGCGGAATGAAGACCTAGCCGATTCAGTATCGCAGAGAAGAGTAGCAGAAACGGAGCAAGGATAGAAGAGGAGAGGGAAGAGGGAAGGGAAAGCTCGTAAGGAGTCCTTTTATGGCCGAATGAGCAGCCAAGCGGCGCAAGTGAGAGACCCTTGAGTAAAGCGCCTATGAAGCCAAGGCAGGCGAACCAAAGCCCGATTCTATTCCGCCACTATGTGGATGAATCCTTTTGATGCCTGGAATACACGTACATAACCCCGGCTACAATGCATTAAATGAAGCGATCGGGGCCATATGGCGGTTTACACATAGAAGCTTATTTCTTTTCAGAGAGGAGGGGAGAGGGAAACAAATAGAATGTTAGAGCGGATAGAGAATGGGTACGGCGAGGAGACTCTTCATCTGATAAGTCGAGGCCCTGAGAGGCCTTATCAGATGCAACAATTATTAGCGTTCACGCCGAAGCGTCATTTTCTGTAAGCAGGGCGTTAGTTTTAGTTAGGGGCGAAGAGAGGCGGAGAAGAACCTTGGCAAAAAAAAAAAAAACAAAAAGAATGGAGATGGAAAAACAGGAAGGGTTCTACGGACCTAAGGGGCGAGCGGGGAACGACCTACAAAGACTAGGTGAGAGCTTGCCTTGACCGGAAAAAGTAATCTGATCAAAACAGAGACTGGACCGGGTAAGAGAAACTAGGGTAAAACTTTATTTATCAGATTCAATTGTCATCCCACTTATCAGATCTATTTAATCGTTATTTCTCAAGCCACTCCTGTCCTTCTGTGGAACTGCAGTACTACCAGAAGTACCCCCAGTTGTTGTTTATATCAGTGTTGTTGTGCCTATAGCCGCTTTTTTGTGCATAGGCCGACTGTGTGTTGCTGAGCGACTCAAGTTTAACCGCGAACCATCGTACGCGGAGATTCACCTTTCGTCGCTTTGCCGAGATACTCCTAGAGCCCCTGGGGTAGCTCGAACAATCTTCATCCAATGGCTCTCTACAACGCAACTCTGGCCTCGAACTTGTAGTGGAGTCAGAAATTAGAGGTGCGGACCAAACTCAGACAAACTCTCCTGTCCATCCATTCTACGGGGCGCCGACTTTGATATTTACCACCTTATTTTAGACTTTTAACTCATGTTGTATTAACTTTCCTTTGACGACCTTTTCTGCGCATTAGAAACTCACATGTCTTGACTTTATGCACAGCTGTTACTGACCTGTCCTGGTAAACGCACGACACCAGAATGAGTGGTATGGCCAGGGCGGGATGGACGCAAAAAATACCAGGCTATGTATCCTTGCATCTTGCAGCGGGCAAGGTTGTACAAGAAATATACACTTAGGCTACCATAGCACTGAAGCTGAGAACAGTACGCTCAAAGACAGGTTTGCAAACCTACTCCATGCGGAGGTAGAGGTGCAAAGACGCAGCTAAGGAGAATATTATGAAAAAGAGTTAGCCAATCGCGTCTCGATTGAATGATCGCTGATCTCAGCTCGCATTCCATGAGTTTCCTTTTGCGTCCTTTCATTGTTTGCCCCTGACTCGTGTGATGTCTGTGCCAATGTACTTGCGTGTGTCCTGATTATCACACACGCTTTACCATGCTTTTCTCTTGGTGCTTCGCCCACATCTGTATCTGCTATCAGAAGAAATGCGTTGTCGACTGCACGACTGACCATAGGTTCAACCCCGATTTATTACCCTGTATAAAATCTGCATAGCTACGCCATAGCTTTCGATTCAGTATTGTGAGCGGCCCATTTCTCGCCATTATTCTGTTTTCTTTGCACCTCGTTATCATCCCAATCCACTTACTTCAACCTGAGTCAATAAATGTCAATGGCTAATTATCTTTCAAGGGGTAGTAATATCCTTAGCAGCAGTGGCATTAAAGTGTCGTTGTAGTTCTGGCTCCCGCCACTTCAAGAGTCATTTCTGCTGCCATCTTCGTAGGCTAAGGAGTATTGCCAATCCCTCAGAGATATGACCATGTTAAGTCGGTTGATCTCCCCAACTCATGGCCATCCACTGGCTCAACTGCCAGTGTAGTGAATCAGTACTCGGTTATTGTACCTTGTAATGCATTTCAATTTTTGCACGTTGGCACAATTTCTACTGCAAAGAATGCTTTCTTCTCTCTCCACATCACACTCCCATTTCCTCCGTCTAGCTCATACTGGGTCCTAGGGTTACACGGCCTATGCCCACCTAGATCCTCGCTGGCACTGTAGCGGTTCCATGTGGGCTAGATGGGTACTCATGTCCCATGCTTGGTTACTCAAGAGTGCCTGGCACACAACAGCTACGACGATTCGCGCGGTCGGGCTTAGCCGAAGTATCTGAAGCGTGGTCGGGCGCTCAATGCTCCCCTCCTCCCCTCCCCCCTTTCCTCACCCTTGTTCTGCACTGCTCATCGTTTCTACTTGGCCATCATTCTCGTCACTCTCATCATCCTCATTTCCACCCCCGCCCTCATCCTTCCTCTCAATCGTCTCATCTTGTTCCCTCTCCTCTTACTCCCCCCTCTTCCTTCTTGCTCGACTTCAGTATCAAGCACTCAGCTCTTTCGCATCGCGCAACAACAAGGCTGTGTAACAATCCTCTTAATGTACGTTTTGTTGCGTGGGTCTTCGTCAATGATAATTCCACAGACAAGCCATCTCGACTGAACACCTCCCTGAACTCCACACACGGCAGCAAAGACTATCGCTTAAGCCATGCTCACATCACAGAGACAGATGCAGGCTCGCCCCTACGGCGAAGCACGTCTCCTGAACCGACCGGCCCTGATCGAGTATAAGCATATGCGTTTCCTAGTTTCGGACGCGCCTTCCGACAGCAATTTGGCACTGTACATCTCTGTAAGTCGAGATAGGTGCGCTCATGAACATGTTAGACCTTCAAATTTTCTTCCCAACGCGATTCACGAACACATCCTTCCATCAATGTGTGAATTAGGAATTTGAGCGCCATTGTGCCAAGGACGTGGTCCGTGTATGTGATCCTACCTATACAACGACTCCCCTGAATCAATTGGGCGTCAAGGTCTATGTGAGTGAAGTACACTTCGCACCTCTGCTTCCTTCTTATCGTACCCACGGAATGGTTTGCTCAATATTGTATATTCGCTATTGTCTTTAGGATTGGCCTTTTGGGGACGGTGAGGGCCCACCTCCGGCGATCACACGCGATTGGATAGACCTTGTTCGGGCACGATTCGGTACGGACGAAGGAAAGACACCGGAGTGCTCCATTGCGGTGCACTGCGTGGCAGGACTAGGGAGGTAAGGCGCGTTCAAATATCAGGACATCTGCACGGCTTTTTCTATCAACAGCGAAGTGTATTAGCCGTCGTTTGAGTTGCTGTCGTTGATCCCTTATATTGTATGCTCATATGTTTCTGTCATGCATTCGCCTTGGATAGAGCACCATTATTAGTGGTCATTGCATTGATTGAAGAAGGAATGACCCCAGAGGAGAGTATTGCCTATGTGAGAGAGCGCAGGCGCGGGGCCTTAAATGCCAAGCAGACTAAGTACATTATGGATTACAAGCGGAGAAAGTCTCGCAAATCAAAGTGCACCATCTTGTAGGACATCATGAGGTATTTCCATTTGATTCTTCCCAACGTACTTAGACTCAACATAGACACCGCATTACAGAAATAAAACACAGAGAGGCTTCTTAAGAATACTATCATGCGATATATATCACTGCAAGGAACAAGTATTTCCAAGCTCTGAGAAATGCGATCATTTATTGAAATAACTGGCAATTAGATATCTGGCGGTAGGAACGAGATGACATAGACCTTGCTGCCAGAACTCACCACTGCACAATGCTGGTTGCACTCCATCGTTGTATAGAATCGATTCCGAATAGCTTCCGTCAGGACCGCATCCACAGCTGGGCCGTGTATCTGTTTGATCTGCTTTGTTGCCCTGGTATAGACCGACATCTCGTTAAGACGCGTACAGTTGAGTGGCATGAAGATCCCGTACGAATCTCTCGCAGATGTCGTGCCATGCTCCAGCGTACGACAGGTGCGCGGTAGGCAGCAGATGCTGGCTGCACGAGGGAATCGCGTGGGTATAATCAATCGCTCCTGATCAAACGCTTTGCCCGTGCCGCCAACACGTTGTCGAATTTGAGACAGCAGACTGTTGGAAGTCTTCCAGACTCTACCCGACGTCGAGGTGCGCGAAGATGATGCCGATACCGGTCGTAGGCTGACCGGTCCGGTGTGGTTCGATGTTGATGCCTCAGCAACAGCGCAACCCATCCGCAGATGGTTTGATGCAGCGAAATGACTAGATGACAAAGGGACCTGATTCTCCTTCCCTCTGCGCTGCTCCGATGATATCTTTTCCGTTGAATCCGGGTAGCTGCTGGCCGCAAAACTGAAAAATTCCTGCTCGCTCCCCGATTTGAGATAATCCAACATGAGCTCATACTCGTACACCGCATCCCGTGTCGAGAACATGACTTTATCGCCGTGAATTGTTGGCGTAAACTGAATGGCTTGAGTTGCATGCGGCAACAAAATCCGCTCCATGACGCAAGATCGCTTCAGGCAGTACACCAAAGTCTCTCCATTTGTGCTGGCAGAGATTACATACTTGCGGTTCATTATGCTTATATGAATCACCTAAGTAAAAATGAATCGCAAGTGTCAGGCTATAGCAACGGTGGATCGAAGGATGGCGAGCATGGTAACAAAGGTACCTACATCGCCTTCGTGTGCCTGATAACTACCCACGACTTTGAGTGTCGTCCTCGAGCTCCAATCAAATACGGTGACAGCCCCGTCGCTTTGACCGTATCCAATGTAGCATTCGTCCATGTACATAAAACTGGCAGTTTGAGGCATGGCTGTGTCATCCTGCATAATGAGCTCTCCTGTTCGAATGTCCCAGACGTACAGACCGCTATCGCCAACAATGCCGACCAGCAGATTTTGGTTAGAATACCAACAACAAGAATAGAGAAAGATTTTGTAGGCTAGAGATTACGGTCCGCCTTACCCAAACGACGTCCTAGCACAGGCCGCTCCGGCAATCTCGGATTGGGAGACACAAGTCAATGGTTGCTGCGCATGGAGTACCCGAACGCATTGCAAAGTCCGTAGGTCCCATACACGCAAGGTCGAGTCGATCGAGGCCGTGACAAGAGTCCACATGGAGGTTTCTAAGCTAGAAACAAGCCCGGTATGGCCCTCAAGAACATGGACCGCCTGCGGTCTTGCGTCGGCCCAATTTTGTTTGACAATGTTGCTGTTTCGATGCAAGAACTTGTAATATTCCAGCCAAGGTACTACTCCTCGCCGACCTTGAATGTGTCTTTCCAGAAAAAGAGGATGCTGTTTGCTCTTGACTCTCCAAACGCCATTATCGCTCACCATTCTGGCGCAGAACTTGTTCACCTACAGAAGGGAGCGAGAGGGTTCAATTAGCACGAGACGAACCGACGGTGGATGTGAACAGGAACTGCGGGGGCACGGATGTTTGTTTTATGGTACTACCACCTGACGCCTTGTGCGTGTGTGATGTGCACCGGGAGACCTTTGATCTCAAAGTCTGCTCAAAGATGAAAATGAGCTGCTTTGCTTACCTGGGCCAAACGAGTTAAGTCCAGGGCATCGAGAAGACTAAGAGACGAGGACGCAATCCCAAAAGAGCATTGTTGGTATGAAAAAGGGCTCATTGAACTTATGGGTCCAATTATACATCCTGGCACGGATGTCTGCACAAGTGACCATGCCGTGCCATGCCATATACGTACCACAAGACATTGAAGAAGAGTTCTGAGGGAAGTTGAGAAAAAGCTGCTGCCGACAAGGGAGCGAGCGAGGGAGTAAACGAGGGTGGCGTCGAAGTCGCAAACTGCTGTTTCAAGAGGTAAGACGCATCCAGCGTCACCCTTGTATCTCTTGAGAGGACCGGTGTTGCCGCTTCGGTGGCGACAGTGAAGATAGCCTTTCCGGCTTTGAGCTCCTTGCGCTTGTTATTCTTCATATCTACATCCGTATCCGCTGCATCCTTCGCCGTATCCATGTCGACATCCATATCCATGCTCATGTTTAAATCCTTGACCTCAATCACCTCAACGGCCTTCTGGGTTTCCTGCCTCATCTCCTTATGTTTCGTTTCCTGCACCTTTTCTTCCCCGTGCTTAATCTCCTTCCCTTTCTCCTTCTCATTGTCTTTGGTCTTTGCTTTCGGTTTCTTGAGATTGTGGACTTTTATGACCGACAAAGGCGAGTCCTTGGGTGGAGAACAGGAGGGCGAGGAGGAGGAGGAACCTCCACCAATGCCACTATGAACAAAGTGGTCTCGCTCGGCCTGGAGTTGCATGGCCTGTGATCTGACGGCAACAGGGGAGAATGGGGGAGAGGGAGAGTAAAGATGTAAGTAAGGGGCAGTTGACGAATCTGTTGATGTGTAATGGAAGGTGATGGTCTATGTGGACTACGTACGGAGATGGCAGGAGTGAGTGGATGGAGTTGAGATGATGCCCGACGGGTACAAGCAAAAAACCTTTCCAATATGATATTCGCTTACTTATTTAATTCAATTGCCGTCCAAGAGATCGTGACACAGCTCTTTTTCATTTCCCATTGCGTCTATGCTGCCGCTCCACACGGCGCCTAGTGTTGTTGTTGTTGCTGTTGCTGTGGATGCTTCAGCTCCCGGGGCCACTCTTGGTGCTCAACAAGACAGAGGGCGGCGCGAGCCATATTGTAGCCAGCGTTATGGTCTCGATCCCTTTTACTGGTTGCATTGTAGGCACTTGATGGCCCGACCCTCAACCTTTCCTAAGATATCGCACTGACAACATGCTATAGAGGTCCTCCATTCATCAGTACGGACTATAAGCATGTTGTGGGCCACCACTGATGCGTATCATAGTAATAAATCCCTGTTATTAATTTCTTTTTTGCGCAAACCATTATCGCCAAGTTCATGCAGTCGTATTACCTTCTCCTTTAAAGCTGTTATGAATTGCTGGTGCGGATAGAAGGAACGGAGTTGTCGCTGCACTTCTAGCACCGATACAATGTGTCTCTCGATCGAAAGGCGCAGCGATCTCCAGGCAGTGCTTTGGTCGACATTGGCTGCCGCCGGTGCTGGTGGTAATATTGGGAGGCATACGATTGCTTGAATTGTCTACTCCAGCTCGTGTAGCTCATGATGATAGGTTGTTGTCCCTGGAGTGCACCAGCGACCAATCTGCCGTGGTGAGGACGACCGCTGTAACGGTCTTCTTGACCCCTGTTGTCAATTCCAACAACCTTGTATGTTCTTTAGTTGCCTAGTTGGCACTCCATCTGGTATTCGTCTCCCAGGGCAATCTTAATGTCTTCTATCTTCTATTTCGCTGTATTCAGCACGGTAACACCACTCGGCTGCTTCTTGACCAAGGAGCAAGGAATCAGTTTGAGGACGCATCCATCAGTGGTGAACGATTCTGTCCACACATATTTCCTCCGGAAATATCCTGCGTTGATTTCTGCCTTGTACCCCTCGAGTATCGTAACTCATTCTTGAGGAAGTTTGACAGAGCCGTCCGAGCAGCATGGTCTCGTTGGAATTGTCTAATGCGCGTTGAGAAGGATGCGCCTGTAACTCTTTGTTATTTCCCTCAGACAGCCATTGGTCGTGGTATCCGCTCGTGGTTTTCTTAATGTTGCGCCTCTTGGTCGTGGATGGCCATGATGTCACAGAGAATAATTAGAAAGGATATTATTGCGGAAGATGATAAGCTGGACAAGTTGTCTCTTTTGAAATCGATGTCTGCTCGTATCAGACCAGGGCGGGCCGCCATAGCAGCGCCGATGTGCGCCGCAATCGCCTGCTGAGCGCGTCTGTCGCTGCACGTACCATCTCTTAGATTATGTGAACGACGTCCTTGTGGAACCGGTCCCGCTCTGCTTCGTCAGCATTCATGACCTCGGACAAACCGACCCTTAGCTGTGTCGAAAGGGTGCCGCAGTTCAACGCAACTATCCTGAAAATGGCTTTGAGGGACGTGCTCATAATGGCTGCTCGATTCCTGGATTTGGGTGTATCCGTACCAGTGGCCTCTGAGGGAATAGCCCTAGCACCTCTAGGCGACGGGTTGAATATAAGTTTCGGTTTCTGCCTTCTCTTTTCGTTGACTCTTTAGTTGAGGTTAGAGTAGTTAGGGCGGGTGCCTGAGACTTGGTCAGTGGGGTCCGGTATATCTTGGCTCGGTACTGGCTCAGCGCCATGTACTTGTTTCGTGATGTCTGTGTCGTAGGAGAACAAAGGACTAGGCAAATGGGAAATGGTCGATATCTCATGGCCTTGAACCGTACCAAAAAGGCGTTTACCTCCAGGATGGCATCGTACATCAGGCCATCGAGGATATCCTGGTCTTCGTACCTCAAGAAGACATCAGAGGCGGCGTCGCAATGGCCGGCCGGATGTAGACTCGGCAAGTTCAGCCTACTCGTTATAGTATCGCAATATCCCTGCAGAATAAGAGGCACTGTAAGGCTACACGCATTTAGGATGCTCCTTAGCACTTGATAGACCATATCCTCTCACATTCTTGACGTATGGTGCGGAGCATCTAGTCACGACTATATGTAGAAAACGTTGAAGCTCAAAAACCATTGAACTAGAAGTTTGGGTTGTAGATACATATTTCAGTGGTCCGAATTTTGATTCAGCAGTTGTATATGATAATGAGTAGGCGTTTCTAGTCATGTCAAAGTCTTATGTTGCGACTAGATGTTCAGCATTGTAGTCATTTTTGGTGACTATGCCAGCTACGATCCACATCACTGCACTGATACCAAGCCGTTGAAGGATATCGGTCGAGCCTTCAATGGGTTGAGTCCGAACCTGTTTTAGGAGCTTCGGCGAAAGAAAGTATCGACCATACGGAAAGGATAGTCGGAGTCTATTGCTGCGACATATACAGGCGGGGGTAGGGTAGAGATACACACGTCCGATCCGCCGGTACATCCCGACCAAGGCTTTTGAGGCGGGATATGAGGTCGGTCGAGGAGACGCATCCCCTGGCGGTTTACCAGAAGCGCTTGATCTTCTAGATCTCCTTGATAATCTTGGGTTTTCGATAGCGAATTATCGGTGTAAGTAAAGGTACAATACCTATAGGAGGAGGATAGCAACGCCGATTGTTAGAATGGGTGTTGCGGGAGCGTTAATCGGGGTCAGCGATGGCTGCTGAACTTGAGTCGAGCGGACCATGGAGTGGTTCATTAAAGCCTGCGATCGGACGAGGGGGTGGTTGGCACCCTACTGCCGCTTGAGGTTTACTTCAGCTCTCCCATCATGCGCATTCCTTTTTTGCGCAGTGGGTGGACCATTCAGGTGAAGGGTAACTTTGTTCTGAGCAAACATCTCGGAGAGTTTGCAGTGAAGCCCATGGACCATCGCATCGGTGGCCCCCGCGTTCAGCTGAGCGTCGGTTTGCTGGGCGATAGCAGCATCTGTTTGGTTTTGGGCTTGGAGATCATAGACAAAGTATTTAAACAGTGGGTAATGCATCCAAGATCGATATCAGATAGAGCCAAGGCAAAGAACAGAGAGTATTTGAATAGAGACAATAAACCGAACGCGGAGATGCTTTAATGCTATGGACGCCATATCAGACACAACAACGAAGACCCCGTCTTCAATGTACAACACTCAAAAAGAGAATTGTGCTAGTGGCTAGAAGAGCTCGATTGGTCAGAGTAAAGTAAATACGACAGTAATACGCGCTCTACATACCTTGTTTTTCTGTGAGTTTTAGGTCTTTAGTCGCCGGATGCACAATACACGATGACTCCAGGGCAGCTCATGGAGCATATCGTCTTCTGCCAAAGATCTCAAAAAAAAAAAAAAAAAAAAGGATATTGATAATTGGCTGGGGAATTACTTGATATAAAAAGACAAGAAGCGCATCTGTCCGAGATGGACAATGGTCGTTCTATTCTCTACAGCGACCTTGAGTTAGCGCGTGCTGGCCAGGCCTTCAAATGCTGAATAGAGTCATGTGGGCATCCTTTGCAAACAAATGAGGGCCATGAGAGCGTTAAATATGAAAACGGCAATTAGTCTATACAAAGCTGATATAGCACTTTCTGTTGTTAACGAGCGGTAGAATGACAAGGACAGTGAACGATCAATGGAAGCAGAGGACGGACCACGGACTAAAACAAAGGCCTGGTTAAATAAAGGCTTGGTTAATAAGACGGCAGCTTGAGGTATTAAGGCTGGATGCGTTGCAGTACGAATGAAACTACTTGCCAAGCTGGAATATTAAAAAGTTGTTGGTTAGGAACAAGTCAAGAAGTCAAGACAAAACTAATGTCGCTAAAAGTTTTAATCGTCTAGTACAGACAGCCGAGGGTGATTCAGACCCTAGTCCCCATAATAAACCGCCAAAAACAACAGCACTCTACTTAAGAAACTTGACGTCAACAAATCATCTGGTGCGCTCAGCTCGATGAGCAGGACTATCGTCCATTCCGACCCTCACTCATGTTCTCAGGGATGGCTTCCTTTTTTCCGATAGTAATGTAATAAAAAATTGGTGTACCATGCTTTGTTGCCTATGTAGCATATCAAGAGATTATGTACATACTCGTGGAACGATGGCGCTTGAGCTTGCTTGCCCATTCTTCGAACCCTTGGTGAATGACTTGATAACACGTACTCTTCATCATTGTGTCTTGTAGCATACAATGTGTTTATTATTTTTGCAGAATGTGCGGAAGTCTGGCTCCACTTAATTGGTGTTGAAGGTCATACTACGCGCTCCCGACTTCGGATTACGCGAGAATGATGCGTCCTTCTTCTTCAGGTCCTTCTTTTCCTCCAGTTTGGAATAAGGATCGAAGGGTGCAGCGCGCTCGTTGGTCGCCTCGACCTTCTTCTTCTTCTGTCGCTTCTTGCCAGCGCTGTCAACTACTTCATCCACAACTGACCGAACACTGTTGTAATCAAATGGTTTGAAGGCTTCTGGCAACTCATCGCCCGAGACGGCAGCTGAGGACGTAGGTGTCGCGCTGGCTGACGATGCAGACAACTTTTCTTTTCTGGGCTTCTTCTTCTTGATCGACACCACCTCTGCATTGTCGCCGCCTGCAATTTCTGCGTTACCTGATCCAATCTCTTCCCGCGCAAGCTCTGCACGCTCCTCGTCAATGGCTCTGGACCGCTTCGTGGACATGGATGAGAGCATGAGAACATCGGTCCTCTTTTGCTTAGTGACACGATCTTCCTGTGGCGTGAACAGCACCTCCTGCTGTTCTTCCTCTGTCTTCGCATCTGCGACAGGCGTCTTGACAGGTTCCAGGTCCGCGGTATCGGTGACCTCCTTGAATACAGGTGCGGCTTCTGCCGGCCGGTGTGATAATTCCATCATGATCCGTTGCGCAATCTTCTTTCCCTCCTCCTCCGCCTGAGAAGCCCTAGAAGCTATAAGGTCCCCAAACATACCTGAGTGAGTGGCCATGAGGGGCGTAGGATCAGCCAATGGCTTGCTGGTAACAGCAGAAGCCCGGACTGAGCCTTGACCAAACATGCCCGAACTCGCAGCTGCAATGACCTTTCCACCCTGAGCCTGTGCTGCCCTCTCCAATGGTGTCGCTTTGTGAGATAATAATGAAGATGATGACCCTTCTGTCGCTTTTTTGCCGTCCTCTGTTGACTGGAGCCCTGTCTTGGGGTCAAAGCGCACATGCACTGGGACATCAATTTCGATAGGCTTGAAGCCTCCCAGCATCGTTGGTACACTGGCCTTGGTGCGGCTGATCAGCATGGCAACATCGGTCGCATTCATTCTGACAGACGGCGGAACGGGGTTGCAGCAGGCAAGCACTTCCGAAGCCTCCTCTGGCATCTGCTCAGCCAACTTGAAAAGCATGTTGTTTGGGAGAACATATCGGATACTCTCGTCCTCGTCGCGGGCCGTCTGATCCCTCCAGGCATGGACTGCCTTGAACACCGCAAACTGCATGTTGTTGAGCGCCCGGTTCCATTTCGAGTAAAGATTCCTCCATCCGTTAGCGCCATCGCCTCCCTCTGCATCGTATACCTCCTTCTCATGTAGTCGAAGCGACGTTTCTGAAGAGCGAAGCAGGGTCGCACGCAGAAGGTTGTGCGTTGTTGGGTTGGACTTGTCCAGGAGGGCGTTTCGCATACGATCATAGATGTAAAGCAAGAAATGGGTATCCGAGCGCGCATAATTGAGCATCTCTTTCGGCAATGGGCTATGATCCAGAGTATGCGAATGAGAGTAGTAAAAGGTTTCAGTATTAGAAAGAAAAAAAAAAGGCTTTATGCTAGCAGTAATTTGTCCAGCAGTGTCATAAATGCATAAGCAATTCGTGTTTACCGAATACGCCAGTCAGCCAGCTGATATTTCTTGTCCGCGTCGAAGTCCGCATACAGTTTTAACAAATGGGCCAACGAATGGCTTCCGAATTCTGTTGGATCGGGTTGCAAAAAAAAAAAAAAAAAAAAAAGATAATAGGCGGGTAATCAGTTAATAGTAATGTACTCCCCGATCATCACAAAGCTTGTATCGATAAATACTAGGAAACATACCGAGCAGTTTCGTAGCATGATAGGTGTCGAACAGGTTGACGATGTAGACACCGAAATCTCGCTGCAGCCAGATAATATCAGACTCTGCTCCGTGCAAGACCTTGACGATATTGGGATCCGTAAAGGACTGGTTCAAGAGGTGCAATGATCCTCGGAGCTCTAGTGTGTCGATCATATAATCCTGATCACGAGTCGAGATCTGCATCAGACAGACAAAGCCCTGAAAGGATCGGTAGTTATGGTGTTCCAGATCAACAGCAATCTCCCGCTGCATCTCCAGAGCCTTGCACATGTCTTTGAGCGCCTCCTCCGTGTCTACCCAGATTGGCGATGTCTGATCAAAGGGCGTATACAGTTGCTCGGGTCTCTGCTCAAACATGTGCTGAGGATAATCCAAGTGCTTGATCTCATACTCGTAAGGGTGGGGTTGCACCATTAATTCCGATGAGAAAGAGTCAGTCGACGTACGATCCATGCCATAACTGAGATCCACCTTTGCATTGGGTTTGTATGTGATCTTGCGCAGGAAGGGAGTAGACGAATTGTCGACTGGATCAGGGAATCGCAGCTGAGGTCGAGCAATGTTTTGGGCGTGAATCAGTTTGTATTCCAGCCTGTCATTCTAATCGGAAATGGATATCAAGGGCAAGATCTTGTAGCATTAGCACGAACACCCGGGCAGATATCTGTAGACCATTTAGTGTCACGAACGAGTCTTCCCATACCTTGGCAGAAGCGACAATGGGGGTACTTTGAGGAATGGCGGGTGCTCCTTTCTTTCGCGGAGCTTTCATCTCATCCAGAGCAACATCCTACAACAAAATAACACCATCCAATTAATCATCGCCACGAGACAGCATTGAGCAGTTGAACTTCAAGAATTGTGTTAGATTCCATACCACTTTCTCCAGCATGTTGTCGACAGCGTCCACGATAATGTCGTAGCGGTCGGCCACATCGTCCCCATCCTTAAGTTGCTCAGTCTGATGGCCAGCGGCCTGACGCAGGAGTCCGTTGCAGAGGTCCAGGGTCGCAGTCGAGGCGTCGTTCATATTCTCGGCGAAAGAATGATCAAGGGTCTTGTAAAAGCTGACATCGCTAGCGGGAATAGCGTTGGCAGCCCTAGTAGCCTTGACCAGGATACCAAAGAGAGATGTTTGCCAGGTCTCAAAGTCGGCGACAATGTTGTTTGTGGCCATGGTGGTGGTGGTCAACGAGAGTGAATGGGTGAAGCGTCCAATGAAGAGTGGAATGGTTGATACAAAAAAAAGTATGTTATTGCTGTGGCTTTGGCGTGACCACAAACTATATTTTCAAAACTGTCAAATGTTGGAGATCAGCGTGTCTGGATTAATCGATCAAAACGAAATGTCAAGAAGAGATATATAAATCAATTATGCCTGTCTCCAACAACAATCTGCTGGCCAGTAAGACGGAGACCGTGTGGCTGGACTGTCATCTGTCGGATGCTCCTGTAAAGAGGCAGCTTGGAAACGATCCTGAGAAGGACTTTTGCTATTATCTTGATGCCGAAGGTAATCTGGCAGAAGAAGAATGATATGTATTGTTGGCCAGCAGCCACCGAGGGTACGCAGGATTCGATATTAGGTTTTGGGGTTGTGCCTGTATAAAAGGAGGATCGAAGCCAGCGGTCTTTTATTCCTTGTTCCAGTTGAACAAGAAAACCGTTGTGCTGATCACTCGCTACAGGTACCCTTTTTTACTTAGATATATCAATAATGAATTATGGTTCCATTGAACAAGAAGCGTAGTTGTGCGTAAGACCCTTGTGTTCAGTGTGGAACACAAATTATTCGAGCATTCAGATTGGGAGTTTCCTTACTCCATACAACTGTAAAAGAACTATCTCCAAGCGCAACAGTATCGCGCCTAAGCCACAGCTTACAGTACTTATCCTTTATCGACAGGAACTCGATTTCCATGCTTCAAAAAACGTCTTGAAAAATATGGTCAATCACCGTAAGCAATCGCCTAGCGTCATTGATAACTTCACACCCTCTCCATCATCGAAAGACAACCTCATCACTCCTTCTTTCACTGTAACTTCGCTCCCCTCCCTTCCCCTCCCCTCTCACTCTGGAAGGCTGTCTGTCAGTCGAACCTCAAATATTCGAACGATACACAGTCAAAATCGTTCGGATAAAAATTAGGTTTTAATGAATTGATTGTATTCAGAAACTCGCAGAAAATATATACCCCACTTCCCGGGGCTCCCTAAATGCAAGGCCGAACGAATGGCTGACTCGCCTAGCTTTCCTCAATTGCACGGCCTCGAACAAACACCACCACTCATCCAGGCACTCATTCAGGCACTCATTCAGACCCTTTCCTTAATAAACGATGTCTTCAAATTTCATAGCCATTTGTTTAACCATTTGTTCGGGGCCGTGCAATTGAGGAAAGCTAGGCGAGTCAGCCATTCGTTCGGCCTTGCATTTAGGGAGCCCCGGGAAGTGGGGTATATATTTTCTGCGAGTTTCTGAATACAATCAATTCATTAAAACCTAATTTTTATCCGAACGATTTTGACTGTGTATCGTTCGGATATTTGAGGCTCGACTGACTGTGCCCATTTTTTCTTGTGTAACGTAAAGTTGCGCACATTTTTCGCTGTGCAAACATTCACATTTATGCAGGCGATGTGATCCTTGTTCTGGCAATGTTCATATTTAAACAGATAATTCTTAAAAGTCATATGTTTCTATTTTCCCATTTCTTTATTAAGAACTAATAGACAAAGTGACACTTTCTACACATCTCTGTTGCCTGGGTTCGGTCTGAAGAAAATCCTGTAGACGAACTCACAAGGTCTGAACTGCTCCTACGCCCACGAGTTTCCGTTTATGTCATGCACCATTCTTCCAGCGAAAATAAAGGGTTGCCCTAGGAGTGCACACGATAGCTGCGATATATGTCTGAAACAACGCCCATGGTCAAGAAGCAGACTATGTTTAAATGTTGTGTGGTTCTCCTCTTCTACGTACTACTGCTAACGTGCTTGCCAGGTTCTGTTAAGTTGGTCAGTAGAAATTCCTTCAACTCTGCAAATCGTCTTTCTTCTGCCTCCTTGACCTCTGAAAACTTGGCCTCGAATGATGTTTGTCGCTCCTTTAGTTGATCCTGCAGTGCCGCCACCTTATTCACTGACACTGCCAATTGAACTAGCTGATCGTTCAATGCCGCCATATCCTTTTTCAGGTCTTCTACGTTTCTATTCTGCTCTTCCTGTACCATCTACAGTTCCCCTGGTAACGGTTTGTCCCGTTTGAATTCTGTGTAGTAAATCGCATTTGGGAAGTAATTCCAGTCCCTCCTGAAACCTATTATTTTCAACCATATTAACAAGAGCGACAGTAAAAACTGCTTTGACAGGGCATGTCCTTGTCAAGCACACAATAGGTTATGGGAACGCCGATCCGCGAACTATTTTCTCTTACCTGGGATTTTGTAGGACATATTCTCTGCGCTTTCAACAATGCGCATTCTAGCCTCGAGCCGTATCAAGTGCCACGTTTCGTCACCTTCGATAAAAGCAGCATTTATTAATGCTATTATTGACCATGGGTAGTGGTATGTTATAATTAGCATTTCAATTGATGTTAATGTTCTGAAGTTAGTAAAAACAAAAGGTCGGTCTTACCAATGAGCACATTGAGCAAGAGAATGGCCGTGAAGAAGAATAATACGATCACCACCGTATGGAATGCCCAGTTATGAGTGCCCAGCTATCGTTGTCGAAATCGTCACTGACTGGATCATACCGTCTTCCATTCAGATAGAAATTGAGGCGAGAAGCACAATGGAGGTCAGCGACGGAGATGAGATGCTAACTGAGAGTAGATGCGAAGCTTATCGACTACAACAATTACTATCGCGCCCAATACCGACTATTGCGTCTCACCATAAAAAAATATGTAGCCGAGATGGCGCGATAAAAGTGGGTCGGGAAAGTGGATGGATTCGGGTTCGAACAGCTATCTACTGGACAGGCGTGGAGTACATGTAAAAGGGCTGCCGTGAAGGCCAGGATTCCGAAAGTGAAGACAAAAAAGAAAATACGGATTTTCCAAATGATGCGGAGGATGATAGTAATGAAACGGCACACGCTCTTGTTAATGCTTAGCTCAAATAGCTAGAAAAAAAAAAAAAAAAAAAAAAGATGTCATAACAGTGTTAGGCATTTTAAAGAAGCAAAATACATGTCTCTTCTTGAACAGGCAGAAGCGTGATCCTTACAAAGTGCAGAGCGATAAAGAGTACTGAGAAGCTGAGAACCGATGTGTTCCCATCTGGATTATCGCTGGCAATGCTGATGAGTTGATTCATACCGCTAGTCATGGGAAGCGCAAACACGGCCAGGTCAACAAAATTGTATGGCGACCTATATGGTACATTCGGTCATTAATAAAACCAGACAAATAAAATAATATTATTATGTAGTAATTGTCCTTACGAGAAGTATCGCCATCCTCCACTGCGGGGCAAATTGACGTATTTCAAGATATAGGAAGATAGTTGCCAGGATGATGGCTGCAATAAAGACACCGACGAGTGAACCATGGCCGGGTGTATACACCTGCATGAATACGGCTACCAAAATCAGCAGGTAGTAGACGCACTGCCAAAAAAAAGTGGAAGAGCCAGTAGTAGAAGCCAATAGTGTTCCTAAATGAGTGACAAGTAGCCTTTTAGAAATGATTGATCCTCTCTGGATTGCAGAAGAGAACCATCGGATGAAATCCTGCTTCTTACCATCTGAAGTCGACCAGAGGGTCGATTGCGGGGTGTTCCAGTAACACCGGAGTGAATTTGTGGTATTTCACTACTGGCTTTAGCCCAAGGTTGAAGAGTACCCAGGCAGCTTGGCCGATGATGTGTATCCAAGAGGGAAAGATTGGATCCTCTACCTTCCATTTGGGAACAGCTGCTTGGGATTTCGGCTGGATAGTTATTTGCCATAACATACTAAAGGATGCAATATATTTCTCGCAAACAATGCTATCATTCTGTAGGGTGTGCGTCTTGTCTTCTAGGTTACAATTCAGCTGCAGGATTGGATTTTTGCACTCGCTCAGAGATCGCTTGTTCAGCGCCCAGAATCGCGATCGAAACTCGGGGAGGTGGACAATGGCGTGGTGATCGACAAGCGAACGATGTTTGACGGGAAAGTAGGCGAGCCTCCGCAGAATTCTCAATGCAATGTCCATATGAGACAAGACTAGAAGGTTTAGGCACTGGGTGAGTGGAGCTTAAAAATGAAAATCCTCTTCGCATTCTTCTTGGCGGATGCAATAGTTGATGATGATTTCCGCAAAACCCATGGCGGCCGGTACTTTGTCCGATGCTTTGTCGGCCTTGTCGAGAAGGATCCAGATTCGCCTGGCATGTCCACGGCGACGTAGCCCGTCTCATCCCTGTTGTCATCATCCATGTTCGAACCGCGCTTAGGATGTTCGAATGGTTAGTTGCAGGGCGACAAGTAGGAGGGTGGGGAGTGGGAAGAAAGAAAGGAAGGAAGGAAATGAAAGAACAAATGGCGAAGCAAGGAGAGCGGTGAATAAGGAAATGGCAAAAGTCTTCTATGAGCCCTGTACAATGTAAACGAAGGTTCAAGAGTTCCGCGGGAGAGGCTAGCAAAGAAAGAGTTGTGTGACATTGGAATAGAATAACGCCTCACCCAGGGAAGTGCACAGAGCAAGAGAGAGAGAGAGAGATGGATGCAAAGAAAACAGAAACAGAATAACGCAAAGAGGGTTAGAAAAGGATGTGCTGTCTTTCTTTTGGATCAAAGGAGTTGTCATGCTTGGGTGTGCTTGGGTGTGAGTGGAAGAGATAGAAAGAGTAAGATGAAACAAGAAAAATTGTAAAATGAATTGGTGAGATCAAGATATCAAGTGGCCACTGAGATGCTTTTGAAATGAACGGACCTTTTTTTTTGGCTGTTCGTTTTTCAGGCACGAGGTCCATGCGATCGCCTTTATTTTTACATATTAGGTGCCACACTATACGACCGGGTTTTAACTGACTCTCCCTCACTTTTTCATAAGGTCTTTTATTTCAGAACAAACTTCTTTACTGAAGCTACTTAGTTGAAGGGCACATAATCTGTAAATCGAGTGTGGTCCAGAGTTGTGACAGGGCCAACCAGGATCAATATGCGACACATAAATCTATGGTCCGGCCAGTTGTTAATCTGGCATTCCCGCGAGCAGTGGAAAGTCTGTTTGCACGTAGCACAACGTAGAGAAGCTTGATTGTCACACTTCTTGCGGACGTGTGGGATAATAGCGCAATGTGTGTCGAAAATGGTGGATAGAGAGTGTGGCACTCCATAGAAAAAGGCTGTATCCCCGATGCAGAGGCCCTCAGACGTGTCCAGGAAGAGAGGCTGCTGGACATAACGCATAAAGATAACATTGCTGGTTTTCAAGAGCGAAATGTCCAAGGCGTCGCCAGGGACAGATAGAAAACATATATGTCTGTGTTGTTCCGATCACTCACAATCAGTTGATGGCGTAAAAGAGGAATCCTGGCGCACGTTTCATCCATGATCTTTCCCATAGTTATGCGTGGGAATATAGACACACTCATGTTCGCGGAAAAGGTTTTTTGTCGACGTTGTTGTCATGCAGTATCTGTTTATATGTAGGAAAGCAGCGAGAATTTGATATCACGCTCATGATATCTGGTAGGCAGTAATGGACGAGAGTTCAGATGGTTTCTGTCAAGTATATACATGTATAAATAGAGGCCAGACGAATTAGCCGACGCATTTATTGGAGAAAGTGAAATACCAGCATGATCTGCAAAACATAGATTCAAAAAAAAATAGATTACGCGTGTGATACATGAACGTTAAGGCACATTAGCGCTTTAATAAATCGGATAATGAAACGTTGACATGCAAAGGCAGTGATGATTTAGATGAAATGTCACGACATATCTCTCTTATCTTTTTTGACACTTATTCACGTTGCGAGATCAGCGGGGTTTGCAGGATCGTTCGATCGCGTCCATGTCATTGTGAACTTGCGTTTTCGTTGCTGCATAACTCCATCTTTCTAGTCTTTTTTGAGCCACTTCGGTCTAATTGTCGCCTTCTGGGCCCAAACACAGAGGTCCCTTTGGGTCTAATGAATCGAGCTCCCAAACACAATGATCAAAGGGCATTATGAGCACGATATGATTTCCGGTTGCGTCAAAGCCGGTATTGTTATCATGGTAAGGCCTGCTGTTCTTGTCCTGCATGCTGTTGTTGTTTTCGCGATTGCACAGCAGGTAGTGATGAAGGCTCTGCAGAACCAAAAATTATTTTCCGCTACAGCCTTTATAAGGATGTTATAATAAATGAAAAATGGATATCAGCGACCTTTCAAATCGATAGAATAGATTAGCACAATCAATAACTTCTGAAGATATATCCGCCTTGATGCTGTTGATGGTACATGTGGATGTAGGAGATGGGTGCTGGTTTGTGGTGAAGTTGATAAGAGCCATGGTGCAACAAGGGCCATTTTTCGTCTATCAGTAGATGCCGAGGTCAGAAAGATTAACAGTAAAAGTTTGCAGGGATATGAAACACAAAGACCGCCGTTTAATGGTGGATGTTGGTTCGAAGGCTCGCTGTTTGAGAGGCTTTGTGTAGCGGCCTTTGTTGTCTTTGTCGTATTTGCAAAGCGATTTGCAAAAGTCGTCGAATTCGTCGTCATAAAGCTTGTTCATGATCTGTCTAACCTTGTACGAATTCCGGTAGAATATAATATAGGCGCAGTGTTTGTTCCGTGAAGAGATGTCGTTGCTGTTGACGAAGATTTTTTCTGCTAATGAGTAGGGTTCCTGTAGCTAGAAAAACCAGCTGTTTATAAAAGTTAGAGAGAAAAATGAAAGGTAGAAGTAAGAGATACTCTGTTGATTGCGGACGAAATTATTTGATGAGCGGAAGTACGTACCTTTGTCATAGAGTCCTTCTTGCCATATTTCAGCGGGTGGGGTATCAGGTAGCACGGACTCGGATGCGTTTCGAGAGTTGGTTTCGATATTGACGTCGTTACCTTGGATTCTGTCAGAAAATCTTTCGTGTGTCCTGTGATGTATTTGTAGCGCGAGGTGATAGATCTCTGCAGAGGCGCCTGAACTTGGGGTCTTTACGCTATTGTTGACACATCGGATCCATGACGCAAGATTTCCTCGCAATCGTGTATTACCAATGGTGTAGTAGTTCCTGGATGGCTGTGTCGATTCGCCCGTATCTCATATGTTGCAGGACTTTCTGCAGGTGAGCAATTGCGTCTGCTGCCTGGGCGTCGAAATGGGTAGTTGGGTTATTGTCAGTGATTCTGGTTATCAGGTATTGCCTTGTGTAATGACGCAGCCAGCTGTTCTTGTTGCCTACGTGTTGGGTGTAACTGCTGTTAGGAGCTGTTGATACATTTGAGGTCGATGGTTGAAGGAAACTTGCTATTGCGCAACAATGAATGGTGCCGTTGCTTTTGATGCCATGTTCTGTGATCGCCCTGACCTTGGCTGTAGCGTAGTCTCTTGCATATAGCCGCTTCTCGTATGCGTCTGTGAGAAATGGCATTAAGTGGTTCGGTCGGTCGGGAACACAGGTATTTCGCAACTGGACGTGTATTTGTATGATTTCTTGTTTGTTCTTTCGTATAGCTTGGAGTATCGCATCCCACGTTGTGTGAACGTTGAGGTTGATGGTGGGAGATGTACTGTCAATCTTGCATTTGGGCTGTGCGTTGATGCTTGTCTTTTTATTATTGTTATTAGTATCAATTGTTACCGGGATTCTTTCGTTTGTTGTCCATGTTGGGGCAGAGAGGAGAGAGGAAGACAGTGGTGCAATGTTAGACACAAGTTTGGGACAGATTCTTAAAACGTTAACAAGACTTGCGATTTTTATTTCCGGTTGTGAGCGGAGGGTGAGGTGTAAATGGTATATACTTCGAGCAGAATAACGCATCGACCTGCCCACACACAGAGGTATGTCGTTGTTGCTGACCAGAAAAAGGCAATAGAAACAGGATCAGTTGCAATGGATTCACTGCCAGTGCTCATCTGGACAATGCAGGCACGTTCGACCGGGTCTCGTTGTTCTTTGTTGGTCTTCAATAGACAGTTGCTTCTTGTGAGCTCTTTTCGAAAATATTCGATGTGGGTCATTCTTCTTCGTGGCTCGAGGGTAGCGAAGTTGAAGAGCACGATGCTGCTGCTAGCGTGGCTTCGTACTCTTCTGCATACACCTTGACCGCTATCTGCTCCTGCTCAATCACTTGGGCATCCTCATCCATAAAGTCGCTTCTATCTTGTCCTTCGTTTGACCTTGCAGGCACCCGTCCTTTGAGAGACTGCTGTAGCTCCAAGATCTCCTTCTCAATCTGCAGATAGCTTTCTGTATTCCCGAATAAACTCTCGTGGTCCGGGACACTCATGTTGTGGTCCGTATCGGCGTCGCTATACGCCTCTGCAAAATCAAAGTCCCGTACATCTGCCTCGTGGTTCTCCTGCAGAGGCGATGGCGGAGCGTAGAGTGAGTTTGGTGAGTTTGCTTGCTCATGTTCTCCAGATTGAGTCAATGGCGGATACGGCAGCGCAGTATGAGGATGCAGTGGCGAGTGGGGAGACAGAGGCGTTTGGCCAGTATTTGCGCGTGATAAAGCCTCTACAACAGAGACATCGTTCTGGTGCTGCTGCTGGTGTTCCTGATGATGGTTCTGGTCCGATATGCTACGGTCTGATATGCTACGATCCGCCTCCAAGGATACCTGGGCCATGACCGTGGGCGAAAGCGGATCGGATTCAACAGCATTATTGATAGCGTCGTCCGACGGTTGGGACCTTGGTGGGGTCCAGCGTCTGGCGTCGGGTGAGGTACAGGACTCTGACGGCGAGGAGGCCGTCTGTGAGCTGGCGGGAGCCCTGAAGGTCGAGAACAGGTGGTCATGATTAGGTGAATGCATTGCTGTTGGTGAGGTAGAGGATGAGGAAGCAGGAGAGGCGGAAGTGGTCGATGCCGCAGCCGATGTAGGAGCTGTGCTTGCGTTCGAGCTGGCTGAGATTGAGGTCGACGACATGGATGCGTATCCAGAGTACCCAACATGATCTGAAGTCGCTCTTCTGGTACCTAACCCAGTCCGCATATGTAGGTCGCTTGCGCGGCGGCTCGCCATCTCGTTCTTCAAACTTGCCGAATATGCCTTGGCGCGTTCACTGGCGCTCATCTGGTTCGGGTCGCGTTCCAGCGATGTGCTGTGGGTCGAATGGCTGGAGATTGTCGATATTCGGTTCGCCTTGGATGCGGGCTCGGTTTTGGAGAATCGACTCACCGAAGTTGGTCGGGTTGGCTTAGCAGCGTCAGCGTTGTATGAGGCAGGAACAACTCTCTGCGGGCCTCCATTGGTAGCTAGGTTGATCGAGGGAGTGCGCTGCAGCATGGAGCTGGGTGTCAGGGCGCTGCTGCTAAGGGGGCGACTTCTCTGAGAAGCCAGGCGCAGGGTTCCATGTCCAGCACTATCAGAGGTATCTGCGAGCGAACCAGTCCTGCTGGCTGGTCCATGATTTCGCGTTAGGGTATGATGCTGCTGAGACATGCTTGACTGCAGTTGCTGAGACGGAGGCTGCTGTTGATGGTGGTGTTGGTGTTGGGTTATATGGTAGGTATAGGGTTGTGTTGACTGCGAGGTATGCGGGGCAGAGGTGGAGGGCATCTTAAAGGAGGCGGAAGGTGCATGTTCCGTCATGGCCATCGTTCTTGCTCGCATGGGTCCTGTCCTGCTAGGTCCTGTCCTGCTCAGTCCCGTGGTAAGTTCACGGCTCGACTGGTGACGGGGCAACTCTCCTGTATCTCCAAAGCGACCCATAGAGGATGCTGAACGTGCCGTGGATGCAGTTATTGTTCGTGCCTGTGATACTGACGATCTAGAATCCGGCAGCAGATATTTCAACACATTCCCTGGTAAAGTCGTAGTGAGACTAGAGAATAGACAGAAAAAAAAAAGAGAAAGAGAGAGAGAGCGGGTTAATGAAAGGTGAGCAGGGCATGTCGAGATGGACAGAAAGGGAGAGAGCAAACGAGAGCAAAAGAGAAAGCAGTAAAATAGGAACAAGAACATGAGCAGAAGAACAAGGTCGAGCTTGCTTTCATTTTTTAGCTCGCTGCGATGACGATAGCAACTACAAGGATGATAGCGAGGGCGATAATGATGATGGACGAATAGACATAGTGCAAGTTTTGCAAAAAGGGACTTACATCTGGGCACGGTCAGGAAACTTTTCGGCGTAGACCTTGAAAGACTTTCGACTGGTGTCCCTAACCTCTGGAGCGGCATCGGAGACACCCTCCTTCAGCACGGGCTCAAAGGCGGCGACGAAGGGCTCGAGATCCTGACTAGGAAATTGCGCAATGCAGGTGGCAATGAGACCGATGCAGGCAATTCTGAGGGCTTTGTTGTTGGTGATGAAGGCCTGGCAGGCCCTGGGGAGGGTGGTGAGACAGCCGGCGTTGATGATGCTATTGAGGGCCTTAACTGCACGGCTGACCATGACCTTGTTTGTTCTTGCGCATACTTTGAGAAGCGCGCCTGTGAAGAAGTCGGCAAAATGGAAACCAAAATCACGACCCATGGCTGTCGACAGCTTCTCGACCAATTCGCAAGCGGTTCCCGATAAGCGGGTTCTTTCCGTCAAGAGCTAGCAGGAGGCGATAAGATATTGTTATAAGTCGGGATTGCAATGAAATAAGATAGGCATCCAGTGACAGCAATGGCATAATGCCATTGTTGATAAGATAGACAGAAGACTTACTGAGTCTGTAAAAGCCTTGCGATGAGACTTGATGAAGGAGATGAATTCGTGGTTCTGGGCGATGGAGGAGTGGCAGGCAGAGCCGAGACTCTTAATGGCGGCTTCCTTTGCGGCCCAGTTGTGTTCGGTCTCTGGCTGCTTAAGGACATTGTCGAGGTCATGGTAGTTGAGGTGGGCAGCATTGGTGGCAAGCATGGTCTCTTGATTTTGATGGGATTGAGTTTTTCAATCGGTTACTCGCTGGGAGAGGAAGAATTGAGCGATCAACCGGCGAAGAGAGTGAGCGATTAAAAGTAAAGGAAAGAGAAGGGAAGAGAAGAACACTATTATTGTTTAATTGTTTTGGGATAAGATAGCCGTGTGTTGCAGAAGAGCAATAAAAATAAAAATAAAAAGGGCGTAAACAGAAAAGGATAGGACCGGGAAGATGGAAATGAATGGAAAGGAGGAAGGAAGGAGGGAAGGAGAGATGGAAGGAAGGGAGTGATGGTGTCGATGGATGGATGGCGGCCTTTGTTGGTAATTAGTTGTGGAAGTAAAGCTAGGACGACGAGTGCTGAGTGGAAGTAAAGGTAATGAATAAAACATGATTCAGTTTTATGTTACTTTGTACGCCTTCCCTCCCTCCTCTTCCTCCTCCTCCTCCACTCACTCCTTGTTGAATCCAATCGTCCTCAATGCGTCTACGGATTTCCCTCCAGTCGGTCTCAAAGGCCTTATCGACTGCATCGACTGGCCAAGCAAGAGCGCCGTTCCCGATTGCTGTCCAGGAACTCGCGTCCTTCCTGCGCGACAACAGCCCTAACATCGCTGTCCTTACCGGCGCCGGTGTATCAACGGACTCGGCCATCCCAGACTACCGCGGACAGAACGGGACCTACACCCTCAACCCAGACTACAAACCCGTCTTCTACCAGGCATTCGTCGCTTCGGATGAGGCCAGACATCGCTACTGGGCCCGATCCTTCCTTGGGTTCCCTCCTGTCCTGACAACCGATCCCAATCCAACCCACTATGCCCTCGCTGCCTTCCAATCGCCATCCCAAGCACAATTGCAATCGTTAGCATCATCTACAGCTTCATCGTCACCATTATTGGATTCATCACCAACTCAGGGACCGGCTTCACCTCAATCGAATTCATATATCAGGACTCTAATCACACAGAATGTCGACGGACTGCATCAAAAGGCCGGAACCAAGGATGTTATCGAGCTTCACGGGTCCTTGTATCGCGTCAAGTGCATGGCCTGTGGCCATGAGAAGGATCGCGCAGAATTTCAGCGCATTCTGGCTGATCTTAACCCAGACTGGAACGACCTGATCCAGTCCCAGACCGCCACCAATCTCTACGCAAGAATGAACGCCGACGGAGATGTTGAGATCAACACTCCAGACCAACAAAAGCTGCTCTCCAGCTATTCATCCTCCCACAAACTCGACTACCGGACCTTTCAATATCCGACCTGCTCTTGCTGCAGAACCGGCGACTACAAGCCCAGTGTCGTCTTTTTTGGCGAAAATGTGCCCGCCGACGTCAGGAATCGGTCGCTCCAGACCATTCAGGGAGCAAATGGTCTCCTCGTTATTGGCTCTTCTCTGGCAACCTTTTCTGCCTATCGATTAGTCAAATTAGCCAAGGACACAGGTATCCCCATAGCCATGATCAACCTCGGCCAGTCGCGAGGTGACTCGCTTGCGGATTTGCGCTATGACGAATCGAGTACGCAGTTATTGAAGGCAGTCGCGCATGAGCTAGGTTTGGGAGAGATCCAGGGCGCAATAAAGCGCCGCAAGCGCACCTTAAATGTTGTCGGATCCTGACAACTACACATTCTACACTGCACATATGCATGGCTCATATATGAGAGATGCTGCCTTCTGCCTCCTTATGTTCATATGCATTCGTGGTCACGTCCTCTTCATCGGAAGGCATTGATAATACAGCGTGATAGATGTATGCGTATATGTATTGTAAAGATAATGCAAGTTCAATGCTATTGGTATGGATGCTTCTGCGGCTCTTGCTATTAATATGCACATGCCATGTTGTAGTTGCGCGAAGCATGTTAGGATCGAGGAGGATGAATGGACACTCGTTTGCGGACCGCAAAGAGTCGCGATGGAGTGACCTGGCCCACGAGCCCTACCGCAATCATGCCTAAACCAAGCGCAAAGATCCACTCATGGTTAAAGTTTCTCTTCATCCAGTTCGTCAGCACCGACAGCCAGAGGGCTGACCACAACACTGCGATCGAGATGTAGCCCGCAACTCGATGGATGCGAATGATCCTCGCATGGCCTATCCACTGAAAGATTCTCCGGGGTCCATAGGCTACCGCGATCCCGAAAACAACCTGCAGAAAAAAGATCAACATGGCTGCGCACCCAAAGAGGGCATGGTTCGAGACAAAATGTTTCTTCCCCAGTCGGTCCTTGTTGGCATAAATCGCCACAAACCCAGCGAGCGAGAAGACAAAGGCGAAAGTGTGGAGGAGACCATGTAGAGTTCTGGCGGTCCTTTTTTGGCTTGCTTTCTCGAGCGGCTGGAGAATCAGGATGGCTGTTTCGAGTTTCGAGCCGAAAGAACATGAAAAAGGAACCGAGGATCAGTTCAAGTCCAAAGTGACAAAATTGTTCAATTGAGCACTATTAGTGCAAGCCAATGCGATACCTTCAGTAGCAACAAAGCCATAGAGGCCCATGCAGATGGGGTGCCAGGAATACGGATAGACCCAAGGCGCCTTGGCAGTGGCGCCAGCCAACGTTCCAAAAAACACCAGAAGGCCTAGTTGAGCAGCAACGGCGAGTAACATTTGCACGCGACGATTCCGATGACGGTGCGAGTGGTGTCGGTGAGCAGTGGTACCGAGGTCTTGCGTTGCAAGATCGTCGTCGTTGCCTTCGTCGTTAAGGAGAGAAGAGGACGACGAGGCCGAGGAGGAATCGGTCGAGTGCGCACTGTCACCTTCTTCGGCGTCCGAGTCGGAGTGGTTGACGGAGGAGTTCTTTTTATTCTTTAGGGGTGATTGCGATTTGTCGAGCGCGTGATAGTCTCGAACATGTGGTCCTTGAACTTGTTGCTGCTGTTGCTGTTGTTGTTGTTGCTGCTGTGGAGAATATCCAGCAGGGACGGAGGGGACGAGAAAGGGGCTGCTTTCTTCGTCGTTTGTGCTCTTCGTCTTCGGATGATACATCCTGTGGCTTGGATGTTGCAGTCGATCTCTGTACCTGAGGATTGAGAGCATGCACCAGCACCAGTTGCAACAGACAAAGTAAAAATACAGGACGATCGGGATAGAGTCATTAGTAAGTGAATATTAGCTTTGTTCTGGCTGCATTGCGCCCACAGGCAGAGATGTAAAAGAAGCGCAAGAAGGCAGGTTACACCAGGCTAAAAAGAAAAAGAAAAGGTCGCAGCGCACGCCATGGGAAAGCGGAGGCCATGAAATGACGAGATCAGATAAACACTTTCTGCGGTTGAAATTACTAAGCGACGGAATGGCTAGTGGTATTTTCATTGCGCCCCTCCTTCTATCCGTAGGTACTCCTATTTCTTTTATTCATTCAGTTGTCTTTCATAACATAGTGGTGCAGTCTTCTTTCCCTTCAGCATTACTCTCCGAATAAATAAGAGAGAAAAGAACTGTAATTCAACATGCTGCTTACCAAAGGATGAAAAAAAAGTATTGAATGATGGTATCAAATGAGCAGTGCTGCAGTTGCTATTAAAATACGAAGGAGCCGAGGTGAAAATGGATGGAAAATGGATGGGTGCGAAGTATGGGGCGCAGCTGGAGGAAATAAGACGATGAAGAAACAAAGGAGTGGAGTCGGAAAAGAGGATGGAAGAATGAGAAAAAGAGGGGTGGAAAATGTGGGGAGTGTGTGAGAAGAAAGAAAGGAGAGAGAGAGAGAGAAGAGTGAGGATCAGATATCATTTTAAGCTGTTCATTTGGATTGGATCTGATAAGACAACCGCACCCGTCTCCACTGTTTTTTTCCATGTTTCATTTCACAATGCATGGGTTCATCAACCTGTTTACACCCAATAATAATGAACGCGAACCATGACCATGCATAGGCATACGCACACGTGCACAAAAAACGCGCTCTTCCTCGACGCTCTGCTTTTACGAATACACTCACACACACACAATAATGAACGCGCATTTACATTATGTTTTTCTAGCGTGTGTTGGTACGCATTTCTGCGTATGCGGCGGTAGCGAAAGACTGCATCCACGAACACGTCTCCTGTCGCTCTCTGTTACCTATTCCACTCCTGCAACATGAACGCGAATGTGCATGTGGATGTGAGCGTATACGCATATATGAAACCAGACTGTCTACCTGTGTATGTACGTGTATGCGTGTATGGTGAATGCCATTTTTTTTGTTTGTCTGTGTGCAGTGCACATTGCTTCTCCTGCTGTGCTCATCCTCCTTTGCTTTGATTCATCCTCATTTCTTCATCTCATTTTCCTTCATTCCATTTCATTTCCAATGTACTCCCCAGGGAGAATGACACCGACCTTGGACCCAGAGTCCGATCCGGCCCTGACGCAGACAATAGCCCACAAGATCGGGGACGAGTGGGTGACCTTTGATGTCCCCGTCTCAACCGTCAGCTCCACGGGAGAAACCATTGTCATGCTGCAGCCCATTCTCGACATCTTTCCCGAGACCGTCGCTCTCTGCCGTACCGACAGAACCTCGGTCCCCTTCATGACCAACTCGGACGATGTCTTGTATGTGAATACAGATTATCAATCACCAATTGTTGTTTCTGCTTCGACCAATTGAGCTGCCATTCGAGCGATCTTGACCGCTAATACACTCCCACCTTTTGTTCCTCAGAATGGTGCCAATGCGAGTACTTTACATTGAAGACGAAGTCCTCTTGGTTGTACCCGCTCACGCGTCAATAACGTCACAGCAATTTCAAACCAGAACATCCTCGCCCTCGCCCATTCTTCCCGAGAGCACATTGCCATCCTTATCCCACAGTCATACCCCTTGGCCTGTAAACAATCCCTTTGACGCTGCGGCAGACACACATAGCCCGAGGTCCGAGTCCTCTCTGTCCTTTACCTCGGCCTTGTCTGATACCGGGCTTGATCATAATGTCTTTGAGCTCCAGTCGCTTGCCGGCACATTATCTGACTCCACACACACTCCAGCTTCAAACTTCTCTCTTTCGACCTTACTCCACTTGGGCGCAGCAATATTCGCACAATCGGTTCCCTTGTCAGAACAACCAGTGCCCCGTCTATTTATTATCCTTCCAGACGCCAAACCGAGACATTGGGACGAAACCTCTCTAGTCAGTGCCACAGCTCCCACATCTTCACATCCAGATGTCCGCGAGCGGGATCCACGGACCTTTCGCCTATACTTTCTGTGCGACTGCAGTGAAGGTGCAACCTTCCCCCTCCATATAGAACCTAACACAACGGAACATGGCAATGACAATGGCAATGGCAACGGCGAGGAAAAAATTGATTTACGAAATTGCTCCCATATCGCGGACCAACCTGGCTACGAGATCCTGAATATGAAGCAATTCTGTGAACAATTCGGAACCTACACGCTACTGCTCCTTCGAGTGCTCAAGCACGGCATCTACTCGGTCGAGAAGAGGGGATGCATATCACAGCCCAAGGTTACAGTCCCTCCTCTTTCTCAACGCCAGTATACTGATGTGCTTCAGCCTTTCACCTGGGAAATCGAGGAACGCGTCTCTACCGCCATCGAAACTCTCGAGAGGATATTAGCGTTCGAGAAAAAACTCGAAGGCATGGACGAGGCCACACCACCTGCGATCGATCTACGGCGATTATGGGAATGCGTCGAAAGGCTACGGGTCGGAGGAGAGATGTGGGTTGAGAGTATGCGCCGAGTTTCTGCCCATGATGAGACCACTCGGTGGATCTGCCACGGCCATTACCTATCCACGTTCGACCATCTACGAGAGGACCGCAAATTGCTGATACGGCGATGCAGAGAGATTCTTGGAAACGAACATGGGAATGGTATCAGCGAACAACTGGACAACAATTGTGCAGACAATAATTCCACATGCGGGTCTAAGGACAAGGCTGTGATCCTAGACGACCGAAAGAAGCACCTCAGACTCACAAGTGAATTGACAAGTGCCCATGCCAAGCAGTTGGAACTGCTTCTCGGTAACGACTATACGGTTCAGGAGATGAGCTTAGTCACCTCGCTCTTGAACAAGGATCTTTTGAGCGTCATCACAGATATGATTCTTGGCTCCAATATTGAGCTATGGCACTTATCGCTCGTACCCAGGCAAGCAAGCACAATCATCCCTGGAGGAGCTTCATCCGCACCCGCACTGCATCTGTATTCGCACACAAGGGGAGAAGCGAATGCATCATACGAGTCTATGACGATGTCAGGATCTCAGCCCGATGTGAACCTGGACTGTCATGCAGAGTATTTGAACGGAAATCTGCATTCCATCTGTAGCTTGCTTGTACTTGACCGAATCCAGAGCCTTGATATCCCAGATTTCGGCCATGGACTCTTTACCAGTCTGGACCCGAGTGCCGGAGAGTTCCCATACCTGCGCAAGTTGCGCCTGTGGGGTTCGGATCCTACGGGCACACGCGATGCGGACCGAGCGGAGAGATCTTTGGCCAGTCCATGGAACACCTCCGGCTTAGGTTCTCTGCTAAAGGCATTTACCAACTTGACGGAGTTATGCCTCTCAGGTATATTCCTCGGCGACAGTCTGACATCAGCCAAGAATGATCACTCTCACCCACTTACCGAGGTTACACAGTCATTATTCTTCCTACCATATCTCTCTGTGCTGGAATTATCATCATGCGGTCTGCTACAGAAGCACTGCGCAGAATTGGCGAGATCGCTGGCCTTGTTGGATAACCGAATCACCCATCTAGACATACACAATAATTGGATCGAGGACGAAGGCCTCGGAGAGTTATTATGGTCGGTCGGTCAACATCTCTTTGCTCTGGATGCACGGAACACTGGGTTTGGCGGCGTCAGCGCTTTTGCTCTCGCAAGCATGCTAGAGAGCCACGAACATGAGGTCATGCAAAACCAAATCAGCGGCCATGCTAGTCGTAAGGCAATATACCGGATCCTCAAACTGGAAGAGATCACCAATCCACACAGTCAGCTATGGCCAATGGACCCAGCCTTGCGCTCGCTTATTCCGAGGACCCCAGACTTGGATATCAACGGTCGTCAGCATCTTGTCCGGGCATTAAAGCTGTTGGAGCCCAAGGAGCTGTGCATTCGCATTGGGCTTGGATTTCAGGACGAGGACTTTGCCTCGGCATTCGCAGGAATGAAGAGCCTTGACTGCCTGGAACGCCTTCAGGTATCGAACTCGAACTTTGGGCCACTTGCAGCTGCAGCTATGCTCAAGGTGTTCAGGGCGACATCTTGCAGGATAAGTGAGCTCGATATCCAATCAACTTTATTGTCAGAGCGCGCACGGGAGGAAATATTAGATCAAATACTAAGCTTTTGAAAAACATGAAGCGATGAAGACAGCGTGGTCTCCTCGATTCATTCTGTAAAAGTCTGCGTCGTGTAGAATGGGGGAGTTGGTTTTGCAATTATTCATACAAAACCATAAAGTCTATAGAAAACAGGATCAATACTATAACAGCTTTTGGTCAAGGGTATGCAGAGGCAGCCATCTTGTATTGGCTTCCGTGATTGAAGCTGCCTTGTCCTGCCATTAGGCTGTGGGTCGACTGTTCCTGCTGCAGTCTCAATTCTTCTCTCTCAATCTCGTCTGCGACCCAAAGAGCGCAGCCCACGATGTTGGTCCAGACAAACAAGAGATTGGCGATCGGGATCATCTCCAGAGCCACTGCCACAGCACCGAACCTGCGGTCAGAGAATGAAAAAAAAAAAAAGAGAAAAAAGAGAAAGCGAATGAATATGTGTCTGTTCATTTACGTATCAATGTAGGCCCCAAAATAACATGGGTGTATTGTCAAGAGCTATCTTCTTACCCAGAGTATTCACTCCTTCGCTGCCATGCCTCGCGTCTGGATTGCAAGACTGAGATGTTGCGGATCTCGGCATCGTAGTGGAATCGAAGGCCAAAGGTCAGGACCCAGCCATTGATGGTGACAAAAGCCATCTGGCCCAGGACCGGGACGATATTGAAAGGCAGCGTGATGATCAAGACGAGAATCTAGATGCCATCAATATACGCAAAGAGAAATAGCTCATGTTAACGAAGTACCCACTTTGAGTCTTTTCTTTTTGGCTGTGTGTGTTCACTTTGTACGGAATGCATGTGGAGGGCTTTCTCACAAAAAAATAAAATAGAAAATAGATACGGCGATGTGATGGATCGTCAACATTGGCTGATTACCTGGAAGAGCAAAATCCATAGACCGCCCGATACGCCGCGCATGCATTTGACAAGGTCATTGCCCTCGTTCTGTTTGAGAACATGCTTCAATCCTCGCAGCTTCAGAACGCGGTCAAAGAGACCGTCCTGGTAGATGGGCAGGATAATGAGGTAGAAGAGGATCGATAGTACTGCCACTTCGAGCAACACGAATATAACACACACAATCCTACAGATTGAACAGGTGGAGTCGTAAGTAGTGTTCTCTGTGTAATATATGTATTCAATGGAAAAAACTGAAGCACGTTTGTACCATGCAACGGCAGCAGGACATTTGACTGCGATGAGGGCATGTGCCTGTAGCTTGAGGAGGTAGGCGAATCCGAATATAAGGACGGCCAGACCCCAGAGAATAGTTAGGAGGATGGGGCAGATGAGGTTGCTGAACAGGGAAGGGTGTCTCAGCATGTAAAAAATCCCTTGGGCTGCACATTCAAAATTGCACGGTCAGCATGAGGTGGGGTGAGTGGGCTGTTGTTTTACGAATGAGAAAGAAGTGCTGGCTCACTGGATGAGTGTTGTTTCTTTACCAGGATAGGTGGAGGGAATGATGGGCGCCATGGTTTGGAGGAGGAAGGAGGAGGATAACGGAGTGAAAAGTGAATGCAATGGAATTGTGCCTGTGCTGGAAGGGAGGGGGGCAGTTGTTATAATTCCGGTTTCAGTGCCAGGCACAGCCACAAATGGCTGTTGTTTGGCATTTTTCTTAGTCTTATCTCCTCCTGATTGATTGGCTGTTCGAGACTATGCAAGAAGACCGCATTGTGTGCAAAAGAGGAGAAGACCCATCTCCTCGTCAAAAGCAACCTGCACCTGTCCAGCACAATTATCGCTAGAAAGAAAAAAAAAAAAAAAAAAAAAAAAAAGAGAAAACGAAAAGATGCATCAATGGCTGTGTCAGCTCGCCTGTTCTTTCGACTATTAGTCCTAGCAGCATTCGCTCGACCAGCTTAGCGCGCTCAGCGCTCTTACCTATGGCTCTTAGCAGTGTTGGCGATGTGGAGCAGCGCTTCTTTCTCTAGGACAAATCCGCAGAGTGCGCAGCTGGACCGGATCCCTTCAGATTGACTTTGGCTAACAGTGGGCTCGAACGCGAGCGGCCCAGACCGACATCGGACACACGGACCTCTAGAGAGCAGAGTGATGGCTAATGATATCGTGGCAGCCATATCGGAGCCCTGCTGAGGAATGGTTTCATATGCTTTCTCTAGGCGCATGTAACGGTCGATTGTCTGGTCCATAACTTGCATCTCCATGTCGACAACCATGTCGTATGTTGGATCGTATTCCGGTGTATCTATTCCAACGATAGAAAATCGTGAACGAACTCTTGTCAGAAGTCGTTCTTGAATTAAGCCCTTTACGGATAAAAATAAAGACAGCATGGCGGCGAAGTGCAATTCGATCAGCATACAGCGTTGTAAGAGAATGTCTTGTTCAATTCCCTCGATTTCTTTGTCTGTCATTCCCTGGAAGGCTTGAGAAAGAGCTTCAAAGTTTTCGTCCTTAAATGTCTCCCATACCTCTGCAACGATACGCTATTAAACAAGAACCAGAAGCAAAACGTCTGTATGAGGAAAAAAACGCTGACGGCAGGCGAAGCGCTGGTTCTTTTTCTTTTTCTTTTTTTTTTTTTTTGCTGAGCAATGATTCCTGAAGCAACAAGTATTTACCCTCTCCTCTTCTTCATCGATGACTGAAATTTCCGATACTGATTCTCCAACGACTGCTTGAACGGGTGCAAACGATGATATGGGGTCCAGGGCATTGCTTCTGGATTGCAAGCCAGACCGCCGAGCATTGTGAATAGATGTCCGTCTGTCCTTGATGCGGTCTTCGATCTGTGTGATGAGCCGCTTGCGCCATTGAGTTGTGTTTCCTACTCCATGTTCCTTTGTCAAAGATACGCGTCCATAGGAAGAATCGTTGAGCTGACCTGCCCTGACTCCAGCTCCTACCATTTGCTCTGAAATGGTTGTGATGCCTATTTGGGGTGATGACCCTGTTGCTGTGCTAGATGAGACTGCAGGTGGTTTGGTTGATGTTGGGGTAAATGTAAATTCCATCCTGATCCAGATTCTAATTCCTTTGTCCTTGGTCTACTTGGATCGCTTGAATCGCTTGAATCAGACAAAGTCGAGTTGTGAAGTAAAGGCTAACACGCGAATACGGGGGTAAATAAAAATTGAAGATGGTGCTCTAAGGCGCAGTCATTCGTTTCTGCTGTAATCAATGGCTTTACACAGCGATGGTTTTTTGCACAAAAGGAGCCATGAGTACGACCATAATCACGGGTACGACCATGACCATAGATCCACACAATCCTAGATGCCCTTTGAAGGGAGCCGTGGAATATGCAGGCGCCGGATACTCAGTAGCAAGCCCGGCGTGGAAGTGCCATACCAAGTGCGGACCCTTTTTACATTACGCTCCATTTTACTCGCGATTTCTACCATGTTTTCGCTCTTGCTTGGTCATTGGATGCTGTGGAGACAGCCTCAAGCCAAATCATTGCAGTGCGATGCAGTGGGCGCGTTGGAGCGTGAGTGGTGGTCGCTGAGCGCATTTTCCTTTCCTTTCTCTCTTCCGCACACTCTTTCGCTCTCTTTTTTTTCTCTCTCTCTTCTCTTTTCCTACAACAGTAGCAACTGAGGCAATTGAACCATGGGATACATATTGGCCATTGGATCGTGCGTGGGAAAAGAGTCCGCAGGTCAAGTTTTTGGGTGCCTCTAAAATTTGGTGGCGTTGTAATTCCATCTTCACCCATTTTTTCAATTGCCCGCTTTTTGGCAAATAAAGTTTACAAACCCCACCTTTTCACTTCAATGCGGTGTATTCCCGAGCCATTCCGAGCGCGCAGGTCCACCAACCATAGCCAAATTATGCCAAATCATCTGGCCTCTAATTTCTCAGGACGACTAAGGATCTACGACGGAAAGTAAAGCAAAGGTAAAAGATGAGTACAGGTAATGAAGATTACCGACAGCAAGAGACTGATTAACATGTAAAGTTGGTTGCTCGAACGCGCCTACCAGAATAAAGAGCACAATGCGCCCGTTGACTTTGTACCTTGTAATACAAATCGCCCGCGCGAATGTGCGGCGTGTTGGCAATGATACAGGCCAATTAGCCCAGCTAATGACAGCATCGCATCTTTTTTTTTTTTTTTGAGTAACTCCGTCCAGGTTGCAGGTGCCCATGTGCAGATCCCTGAGTGGCGCGGGCATTTATTCGCTCCGCCGCCCATGATCGTCTTCATTTTTTACGCATTCACGGAGAACAGAGGTCATGCAACGTCCTCCAATGTATTTGGGCCCTCTTCACCAGTCTACAAAGCATATATTCGTAGCAGGTTAGTCAATGGATTGTTTGTAGTGTATAAATCCATCCCAGGATTCCCATCGATAGTACGAGAGGATAAAGCAGTGGATTGGCCGCAACCCATGTTCACACAGCACAATGGAGGGGGGTTTTTTTTACGCCGACAACGAAAAAAAAAAAATGAATGGAGATAAAACAGAGCGCATGCCAGCGAATAGTCTTGTGAAGAAGGCGAAGAAGAAGGAGGGCAGGTACAAGAGGTACAAGATGATATGGATACATAGGCGGGCAATTTTTTTTCTTTCTGGAGGTGTAATATAGACTACAAGTACGGCCAGTCAGCTCCATGTGCTTTGTACCTTGGAAGCGATCGATCTGAACGTTAAAAACAGTATAGGTGGCCCTTTTCTTCAAAGGGGGACCCACTTTTTCGCACTCGTTTCTTATATAAAGGGAGCTCTTTTCTACTTTCCTTCTCTCTCTTCTCTCCTTCGTTTCTTCACATCAGCACTATTTTCTACAAATATTTCTTCGAAGCACATTCATACCCGTATCAAGATGACCAACACCACCGCACTTACCAACACCGTCGTCCCCGTCGAGAAGATCCAGGAGACTTTCAAGGACTATATTGGTAATAATCTCCTTCCATCTCCACCGTCATCTTCAGATGATCCATTGTATATCTCCAGTTACTAACAGTCTGTCCCCGGTCTCGCTTTCTCTCTTTATCGGCTTCAATTCCTCGATCCGTACCACTGGTTATCACTCCCTATCCCGCCAACAACCTCCAACAACAACAACGACGACGACGACGACGACGACGCCGACAATCTTAACAAATGCTCAATGGTTGAACGGTTACTGGAATTCGCTGTGATCAGACCTCGCTGTCGCTACTCGCGGAGGCAAGGTCTTGACCTTCTCAGATGAATGGTTCGCCGATTGCAAGAATCTCCTCACCGCCACCGCCCCCATTTCCGCCCCCGGTCGTTTCGTCCCTACCGGCGCCTGGTATGATGGATGGGAGACTCGCCGACACAACGCTCCTAACTACGACTGGTGCGTCATCCAGCTCGGATATGCCGGTACCATCGCCGGCTTTGAAGTCGACACTTCCTACTTTACCGGCAACCACGCTCCCTTCGTCTCTGTCGAGGGCTACACAGAGTCTTCGCCTTCTAAGGCTGCAGTCCGCACACACGAGGAGTGGGCTGCTGTCAACTGGGTCCCTGTCCTTACTAAGGTCGCCCTCAACCCCAACTCGCGTCATGGCTTCAAGCTTGAGCAATCCACTGCCGCACACTATACCCATGTCCGCTTCTGTATGTACCCCGATGGAGGCGTTGCCCGTCTCCGCGTCTACGGAACCGTTCATCAAGTCCATCCCGAGAACAAGCACGAAATCTATGACTTGGCTTCCGCGGCCTCAGGATCGGTCATTACCGATCTTTCAGATGCCCACTACGGTCACCCCTCTAACATGCTCCTCCCTGGACGTGGCCACGACATGTCTGACGGCTGGGAGACTAAGCGCTCGCGTGCTCCCGGCCATGTCGACCACTGCACCATCAAGTTGGGTCAACCTGGCCACGTTACCGACATTGAGGTCGATACTGCTCACTACATGGGCAACCCTCCCAAGGCCGTGACCATCGCTGGATTTGAGATTGGTTCAGATACTCCCATTGTCCTCTTGGATCAGGCCCCCATGACTGCTCACCGTCAGCACTTCTTCAAGGTTGCCAACGACTTGACCGAGAAGCGCATTGCCAAGATCCAGGTCGTCATGATCCCAGACGGTGGCATCAAGCGTGTCCGTATCTGGGGTGCCGCTCAATTGCCTGCTATCGAGCCAGAGAACTCTTTGATCGGCGTCCGCCAGGAGCTTCCTGACGAGCACACCTGGAACCAGAAGAAGAACTAAACGCCCTCACGTAAAAGCATCATAGACACCATGAGAAATAAATGTAAAAAATATCTTTGTACAGTGAAGTTGTATAGCTTGCATGTGTGAAAGAAGGGAATGGGCATTTTATTTGACAAGACGGACAATTTCCCGAGAAGAACTGTGAATGTACAATAGCGTATGACATCTACAGGCCCATAATCCGCTCAAGATGCATCTTGCTTAACCTCCAAATGCGCCACGACGTCAGCTAATTGACCAAACTCCTGCAGTCCAATAGACCGGTTGGGAGCAGATTCTATGGATACAGGAGTAAGAGTCCCAAGCATACGCTCGTCAGTGTTCCTGACTCTGCAATCAAAAGCCATATGTCCAGACAATGAATAGACACAACATGCGCAACATACCTCTTGACTTTGGATACAGAAGTCTTGTTGTCGCGTCGTATCTCCATCCCCGGGTAGCAACAAGCTCTATATGTATTATGGAAGAAATTCCGTTGCTGCAGATTAGTATATAGAGATCCTTTGCATTACCAAGAGTATAAATTAGAAACGAGTGGCCCCTTACGCTCTGCTGCCGAGTCCTCCTCGAGCCAGATGCGCGATGCTGCCAATTGAACAGGAAGCGAGGTGTATGCTTTTGCCAACAAATCTAGCTCCCGGTCCTGAATCGAGTCTGCAAAGGAGAAAAGGACGTACATTTTCAGCAATATTAGCATGACTTCTCACACGCGATTCCCATGACGTATTTACAAGCTGCAGCATGGTCGTTGCTGAATTACCTTGCAGCACAGCGATCAATGGTGCAAGCGAAGAGTTCCAGCGAGATTGGTGTAAAAGCGCATAGATGTCCTTCAAATTTCCGTTCTGTCGCTCCCACTGCCGCATCAATTCCATGACCTGGATCAGCGTCGCTAGCTGCGGCGCCTGAGCCCTGTAATCTTCAGGAATTCGATGGACGAGACTGCGTGCCGAATATCTAATCCAGTTCACAAATTGAAAATTCAGTATCATTGCCAGTAAAGCGTGTGGTCTAAGGCACCACCATCTCGCCCGCAGTCCAGTCCTTTTTTTAAAAACAGTCCCGTTTGTCCGCGCAAGTCGATTCACGTACAGGTCATGAGCGATGAGGTAGGACGCCAAGAGTGGCTCGTAGATGGTATTCAAGGGAACGGCATCAATCTCGATGGCAGACACCTGTGCGGAATGAGAGGGTTGAACTGGAGAGTGAGTCTTTTTTTTCTTTTTTTGCCTTCCATGTTCGCCGCGGTTGTTGCAGGTCAGTCCTGTTGAAGTCGAGCGGTACCTGGAATTCCAGTTGCTCGTATAGGGGGATTAGTTCCTGATAACGCCCTGCCTTGAGATACGCGTCTGCCTGCTCGAAAATCTGCTGTGCGGGTACCGTCATTTTCTTTTAGACGTGGTGCGTGGTGTGTAAGTTGAAGGAAGAAAGGTAAAGAGAAGTCGAAGATCTAGCGCGAACCAAAAATCAAAAGAAGGGGCTGAGTGGAAAGTCGGCCCCCATCGCCACTAACTGGCCTTCATTCGACATTCATTTAGGGACAGGACCAGGACCAGGACTAGAACCAGGAATAGAGGCTGAAAGCAAACAGGCCGGAGCTGGGACAAGGATACAAATTAAACGCAGCATCAACTCTTCATGGAGCGGACACAATCCTTGTTCAACTACTGTCCTCGGGATGGAAGACCTTTCAGGGAGGATGAGCGGATCTGTCCTCTGTGCGACTTTCAGAGGTACAGCAATTGTGCCCGCAGGCCTGCTATCGGATCGACGCGTCTCTGGTAAGGAGGATGATACTGACAATTCAATTCAATTCGATTCAATTCTTGCCCACAGAAACATAGATCAGGTAACGTACTCCGTTGCGGACCATTGGATCGTTTACAGGCAGAGACACCGTTTGCTAACGCTACTAGTCTCACTTTGTTTTTCATTGTCATACTATCACAGGCGCTGAACCCCCATCCTGGGACCATATCGATGAAACCAAGAGCGCCATGGAGGAAATTGCTCTATGTGAAACAGGAGTATCCAGATAACTATGTGGACGATACTTTTCTAGAAGAGTTGCAAAAGAACGGTATGTCGCCTGCTCGCATGTTCAGAACTCATGTTACAGTGTCTTCAGCTTCAGCACCTGGCAAGCGGCATCCTAATTTCCATACTCTGCGGATAAAAATAATAGCGAATGTACGGCATTATGAGTATTGGTCTGTCGTCCTCGAATCAACCATCATCAGCCAACATATATCATCGATCGTCATATTTGTCGCCATCTTTATCTATCTATACAAAAATCTCCTCAGCTCATATGCATTAATCACCATGGGGACTGTGGGAACAGCTGTTGGGTATGGGTTCTGGGATTGGAGCAACACTATGCTGACGCCGGACTCCAACTACCAGCGTAGGTCCATTAATACATACTCTTTTCGGGCCAGCCTGCGTCAATGATTTCCGTCAATGATCCGAGTACTGAAATTGTCAGCAATTTGTACCATTTTTTTTTTCGCTCTACTAGGACGAAAGATCTTCAAGGGCGCAGTGCTATTCTTCTTGACACTCCTTGGACTCACTCCGATTCTGAAGACGCTGACAGAAAAGACGTCCAAGGACACGATCTGGGCCTTGACAGTGATCTTATTCTTGGTCAATCTAGCCTTTCATGACTATGGTAGTGGCAACAGACGCAATATTAAATACCCAGGCTCGCTGTCAACGAATGCAGCCATTTTTGCGTCCGTAGTACTGGCATCGCGATTCAAGACAAACCTTCATGTTTTTGGACTTATGTCATTCGCAGTTGAGTGGTTTGCACTCTTTCCGATGCTCCGGCGGCAAGTCAGGGTAATGCAAATCGAATTAAATGGATCTTAACCGCATTATGAATACTTGTTTGCTATTCTGACAGACTATCCGTATTTCTTTGGTGCGTATAGAGCATCTCGCAAAGAGGGAATTTGGCGCTGACTATAGTCCTGTTCTTGACGGCAACGACACTTTTCAGCCAAATCTCACCTGCGATTGTCGTCATTTATATCCTGGGTATGGCGTTCTTGACATTCATCTGTCCATTCTGGCTAATCTGGATCCAGCGGTATAAAAAGTACGTTCTTGGAAGGTCGCTTAGATCGAACAAGCTTGTGTTGGCTCAAGCAATGTCCTTTTATTGATCCACGCTAATGCTATTGCCCTTTTGTTTTCTAGCGAGATCCATGGACCATGGGATGAAGCCCGGCCCAAAATCCAGCATGGGCGCTCTGTTGACTACAATTAGCCCTGTCCTATACCAATAAAAGAGCCGATAAAAGGTTCTTGAAGCGCTGGTTATTATGACGGATATGTTTTGCGCCATCAATTTTGTTTTAAATGGTTGGCTAGAGACTCAAAAGGTACCAACTACTCAACGGGAAAGCTGATCGACCAAACAATACTGAATCAACGGGTTTCTTTGATAAAGTGCTGTTGTTTTCGTGCGTGAACGCAACTCTATTATGATATCTGGGACCTTAATGAACCCTCGTAAAAAAATATAGTTTGTCCCTGGACGATTCTGTCATTCCTCGAAAGCTGGTCTGCCCCTCCAACAAAATCAGCTACATCACTCGACTTAGGAGGGCTGATTCTTAATTAGGGCGTCTTTATTTTTAAGCGAGGGCGCCGGTTTACTATGCAGCATTTGAGGCTGAAGATCGCTGAGGATCGCTGAGGATCGCTGAAGATCCATAGTACCGTGGTACAAATGCTGGACACGATCGAGCGATACAAATCCATCGAAAACCGTAATCTTCCCGATAAGCAACAACAACCACAGCATATCAATCGTGTTATTTTGAACACCTAGACGCCAGTTTACTATGCACAACCGAACCTAAAGATTCCATGGTGCTAAATGTGTGTCAGCCGACCAGACGCATGCCCTGGCTGGGCGGGTTCAATTGACAGTGCAGAATCACTTGGCGCCAGTATTCTTTGGATCCATCGATTCATGGTTCAGTAGAACATCTTTCCTTTATGCTTGGTAAGTTTTTGTTGATCATATAATAAGTAGTATGGCACAGCTAAAAATACAAAGGGTGGATATTGATAATCATCCTCGTCCACTCCTTACTAAAACGGACAAAATACACGATAGGAATTATTAAAAAGAAACTGCGTCCAGCCACTTCACGGCCTCCACTGTCGCTGCTCCACACCTCGGACGGTGCCTGTGCTCGACGTGTCAGAGAGCATGCCCCCGCTGGCATCCTGAGTCTCGTTATCGGACATGGGCGTGTCTGCTCGTGCCGTGTAGGACGAGTCTGTCGTGATTTGGGTTGACTTCGCCATGTTCATCGTGCCCATCGTGTCTGCCGCCTTGACACTGTCGACTGTCGCGTTGTATAAGATCCGATCCAGTTGCACTCCTCCACGGAACGACTCCTTGTCATCTTCCTCCTCCTCCTCCTCCTCCTCTTCTTCTTCTTCTTCTTCTTCTTCTTCCTCTTCAGTCTCATCGTCGTCATCATTGTCGCTCGACATTACTCTGGGATCCTTGATTAGCAAAGGCGGGATACCCGTGGTAGGGTCCACAGAGAACGATCCCAGGCGGCTACGACCGCCTTCCCTGAGCTTCTCCTTTCTCTGCTCCTTTTGCGCCTTGCTCCGCTCCCGCCGCTCCTGTCTCTGCTTTTGCGAATGACGCCTGGCTGCACGGCTGGCATCCTGAGCCATGCTGACCATCGTCATTCCGCCGCCTCCTCCACCGTGACATTTAAGGACACCTTCGCTGTCGCTCAGCACCAGTTCACCATGGTGTCTATTCCGCTGCCGAGGATGATGAGAATATGAGCCCTTCCTGTGTTTAGCACTGTCCAGTCTCATGTTCACCAGCTGCAGGTCATCCGCGCCTTTCATGCCTCCCTGAGAACCCTCTTCGCCGACTCTGTCTTCTTCGCTAACCACCTCAGAATCATCCAGCCCCTCATCCTCTTCCTCTTCGTCTTCCTCATCCTCATCGTCCTCCTCCATAAAGTTGACTTGCTCCTGTGGCCACTTGTCGCTGCCAGGCATCACCTCTGGCGTCGCCGGAACTGACTCCCGTGCGCCTGTGGCCCTAGCCCCTGCCAAGACAGCCATACTTCGACGCCTGAGCATCTCGCGCTTCTTTTTCTGGATCAGTTTACGTTCGTGACTCAGCTTCTGTTCGCGCTCAGCATTGGCTCGATCATCCAGCCACCGCTCCAGGATCGTGCAGAGCTCCTCTTTCTTGATGGGCTTGGAGAGATATGCGTTCATTCCGCTAGCGATACATTTCTCCCTGTCTCCAGGCATTACACAGGCCGTCATCGCGATGATGAATGGTTCTGTCCCTGTAATACCCTCCACCGAGGCGCGAATCTCCCTCGTCGCCTCCAAACCGTCCTTGACTGGCATCCAGACGTCAATAAAGATAATGTCGTACTGCTTCACCATTGACGATCCTGCGTTGAGATCACCGTTACCACCAGAATCACGAGCCCGCGCTACGGCTTCGGCACGAGCCTGGCACTTGTCCACGGCCTCCTGGCCATTGTTGGCAAGCTCCGGATGGATACCTATGCGGTTCAGCATTTTCGAAATAACTTTCTGGTTCACAGGATTGTCGTCGACAAGCAGACACTGCAAGGACTCGAGCTGACGTTTGCGCTCATGTTCCTGAAGATCCAGGTCAGGTGCAGCAGAGGGTGCCAGTGGCCAGGATCCTGTCATCAAGCCGTGGAACATGCTAAACAGCTTGGTCTGCTTGACGGGCTTGATCAGGTGCCCCACAGATGGGTCAGCATCGATACCCGAGGGATGCAGCGAAGGCGAAGACGGGGCCCCCTTCTCCGAGGAATTTGAAGAGTGCTCTTTAAGTGAGCTCCAAGTTTTGGCCGCTAGCATACTGCTGTTCAGGATGTTAGGCGTGCAGGTGGTCTTGGGATATACAGACGGGTTTTGTACCGATAGCGAATCCTTGGAGCGATTGCTCCGTAGACTGTCAGCCAGGCTTTCGCGGCTGGTGCTGGCGCTGATGATTGAGCTAAAAGCATCTTCCGCATGGGTCGTCGCAGTCGATACTGTGCTTGAAGGGTTGGCCTTTGATGGTCCGAACGTGGAAGGATGACTACGGCGATGGTACGAAACCAAGACACAGGGAACTGGCTTTTCCTGTCGCTTCTTCCCTTCTTCACTGTCAGAGTCATCATAAGGAATACTTCGCACTTGTTGAAGAACCACCAGGCCGGGGTTGGTCTTGGCCTGCGGTTTGTCGACATCAATCATGATCACGTCCACATGGTTAGGGTTCTGCCTCAGGTAATCCAGACCCTTGGGAACGCTCAAGACGAGCACCTTTCGGAACCCCCACGTCGACGATTGATACAACCATGAAGTTCTGCTCACACGACGGTCGTCAAAGATCAAGAGTGTCTTGTCACTGAAGAAGGCCAGGTTCAGTTGCTGGGCTACGGTCGAGCCCGGCTTGGGCGAATCTAAGAGCGTTGTAAAGTAGAATGTGGATCCCACTCCTTCTTCAGACTCTGTCCACTAACAGTATAAATTGTAAAATACAAAATTCCGTTAGTATAGATGTCGATCGAACAATGAATGCTCTTCAACTCCAATGCCCCCATATCATGCCTGTCTTACCATTTCACCGTCCATCAGCTCCACTAGTTTCTTGGAGATAGCCAGGCCAAGTCCCGTTCCACCAAAGTTTCGGGTGACAGAGTCGTCCGCCTGCGAGAAACTCTTGAAGAGACGATCCATTCGTTCAGCAGGGATACCGCAACCTTGGTCCGCGACAGACCAGAGGAGGTCCATTTGATGCTCTTGGGTGCGCTCATGATCTTTGAGAGGATCCTGGAATGAACTACGACCGGTGATCGTCATGGACTGGCGATGCTTGTTCCCCGACCGCGGAGCAATAGAAGGGCGGACCTGACCCACAACTGACTCTGACGACCCTTGGTCGACGTGGAGCATCAGCTGCGAAGATTCATGCTCAGTTTCGTCGGCTTCGTCGTCCTCATAAACTCTGGCACCTGATCCGGGAGCTGGCTTGGGTTTGGGCTCAAGTTTGACCACAATGTTTCCCTTCTCCGTAAACTTGATGGCGTTACTCAGTAAATTCAGCAGGATCTGGCGGATTCGAACAAGATCTCCCAGGACTTGCATAGGCGTATCAGGATGGAGTACAAACGTGAGACCGAGTCCCTTTGTGGCGGCTTGCATGGAAACAAGATTGCAAACGGATTCAAGCAGCCACGGAAGATTCAAAGGCTCGGGAGATAGCTTCAGTTTGCCGGAATCGATCTTGCTGAAATCGAGAATATCGTCAATGACGGCCATCAGCTGGTTTCCGCTCGACTCGATCGTTTCGGCGCAGTCCATCAAGTCCGGAGAGAGATCGGACTCGAGTAGGATACGCGACATGCCAATAACTGCGTTCATAGGCGTCCTAACATATTGTTTTGTCATTCGGAAGAAAAGGGCTTATGTCAATATATCATTTTATCAATTTTCGGATCATTCATATTCCATGACACATATTCCATAACACATATTCCACAAAGAAGATAGTAAAAAAAAATAAAAAATAAGAAGCATACCTGATCTCATGGGACATGTTGGCCAAAAAATTAGACTTTGCCCGGGCCGCATCCTCTGCGTGGTTTTTGGCTTTACTGAGATCCACCAAGAGCTCTTCCGTCCGAAGTCGCTCCTCTTCCAGTTCGGCAGTGCGTGTTTGAAGATGCATGGTCCTGGTCCGGACCAACTCCTCCATGTCGTTAGCATATTTTTCCAGTAGCGCTGCCATGCCTCCAATCATATCGCCGTCTGGACTGATGAGTCTCAGACGATGCAAAATAGAAGCAAACGAAGGGCGCAGACAAGGATCAGGCTGGAGGCAGTTGTGGATTAAGTTGTTGATTGCATTGATACTCTCATCCGAACCGTCGTCCAGCAAAAGGTCCGGTCGCCAGTGGTTGTGCTTGATCCGGTCCAACAATGTGAACGGACCCTCGACAGGGTCCAGCGCTGCCAGCTGTCGCACGTATGGCGCCTTGCGCGTCATGATCTCGTTAAAAACAATTCCCGCACTATAAACATCTCCAGCCTTGCTCGCAGTCTTGTAGAGGACAGAGTCCATATGAACCATGTTCTCGGGTGCAACCCATTGACCATCCTGGATCTCCTTGACAGTCCTTGCCGCTTGGTACGTTTTGCCTCCCATCTCAAAGTACTCCTCTCCAGGGGTGTTGTGAAAAGGAAGAGAGATGATAGAGCCGTTTGCATAACGACTGTCGCTGCTCATTCGCAACGAATTTCGCTGTGTGCTGTATGTTCCTTCTGCGGATCCACGAGAGGACCTTCCATTGCCGGGTTGTTGGGATTCGTACAGTTGCGTGAGTCCGTAGCCACCCACCTTGACCTCCCAGCGACTAGTTACGACACAGTTCGAGGATCGTAAGCCGCCGTGACACTGAATTTTGGACTGATGCAAAAACTCCATGCCTCGCGAGATATCGCTCATGAACGAGAGCTTGAACAGCCAATTGAAATTCAGGTCTGGATGTGCCAAGACCTCCGTCAGCGTCCCTTTGGAGCAGTGTTCAGTTACAATACAGATATCCGGGGGTTGAAGACACACACCCACCAGTTCGACCAGCTTCGGGTGTCGCAGCTCCATGACGTCCATGATCTCAATGCGCATCTTGCGCGTCAGATTGACCTTGGTTCCACCGATACGACGGACAAACACGGGTAGATTGCGGTACACTCCAATGGCTTTTCCAGAATCATCCATGGGTTGGATCCCGGACATGCCTCCAACAAACGTGGAGTGGCTTCGTTGAAACATGCCGGTCGGTCGAGTAGCCCCTTTGCCGACTCCAATATGCTTGCTCGTATGCAGTCCTTGCTCTGCTATTGATCCAGAATCCTGAGTGCCGAGTCCGCTGTCGGAATCATGATATACGCCCATAATTCTCTTGTAGTCCAGCATCCAAGAGTCATCTTGCAGGCGTGAACGGCGCTTTCGGGTGCGGAGGAAACAATAAACGAGCGAAGTTGCAACTGCGGCAAAGAGAACGAGTCCGAGCGGCAGAAATATCGCCAGGTTGATACTGTTATTTTTCTGCTTCATAGTAAAGTAGTCTCGACACTCCGGCGCGTTCTGCCCAGATTCATCACAGCTCATGCAGAAGGTAGATCCAGTCTGATTAGTGAACTTGCCGTTGGGGCAGATAGTGCAGTTGAGGCTGTTGTACTGGTCGCTGTAGTGTTGCACTGGGCATTTTTGACAATACGGTTGAGCAATATGCTTTCCAGAGGGGAGCCGACAAAGGAGCGATGATCTATCGACGTTTGAAAAATATTGGCCCATGTCGCAGACATAGCTGACCTCAGATGGTCCCGTAGAAATGAAGTTCCATGTCTTGTCCTGCATAACCGACGAGAATGCAAGCTCGAAGACAGCCATGAATCCGTTGAGATACGACTGCTGTGACCACACCCTACGGACCTTGCCCGACACATAATCTGTCAAAGATGTTGCCGATAGCCCTGTGGTCGTGACCATGACACTCGCGTTAATATCTCCCTTGGATGAGATAAGGTATTTGATGTTTTCGTAGAGCATGGTCGAAGTGGTGTGAATGCTGTCGTATTCGTAAACGCTATTGACTTCAGATATTTTCCTAGATGCTCCCGAAAGATCACCAGGCGCCAAGCGCACGCAGTATGTCTCGAAAGGTGGAAGAGATCCTCGCATGGCCACCATCCTATCATAGAGCCCTCGGCACATGAGTAGCTGCTGCTCGGGCCCATCATTCTGAGCTACGCAGATCGGATGCTTGCCTCCGTTCTGTAAGATCACGTCCGCGTAATCGCTCCCAGCCTTGTATGCGTTTTCACCAACCCACGAAAGGCTCTGATGATCAGTCCAGTTATATGGCGACCCGATGCCAACGATGGGAAACGGCAGGACTTGATTCAGAGTGTGGTTCCAGGGAGACAAAGGATCACAACCCATGGCTGCAGCGGACGTATCATGCCTCAGGTCGTCGCATATTTGCTGGAGAGTCCTGTTTGTGGCTGCTGTCCGCGACTCGACCTGCTGCTGCGTCTTGTTCAACGCATAGTTGATGTAGGCACTTTGTGCGTTGCTCACAACCAAGCCCTGTATCTGTGGCTCGTTGAGCGTCTGGTTGATGCTGAGTTCGACAGTTTCCTGGCGAATTGGGCTGTCGAACCGGTACTCCGTCATGTTCCAGTTGAGGAATGTTGCTGCATCCCGTGCTCCTGTCGCCATTGCGTCCCAGTGCTCATTGATAGGTGAACTATATATATGCATTAGCGCCATATACAAACCGGAGGTTAGAGAATCAGATCCACAATATAATACAAGGAATGAGTAAAGAACATACAAGGTCTAAGAACTTGCCTGCCAGTGATGACACTGAAGTGCCGCGCGTAATTAACAAAGTTACTCATAGTCCACATCTCTTGCGCCAGCATGTCCTTTGCATTTGCGGACGTTACCAGCTTTGGTCCTGTCAAGATCTGATCCTGGGCAATCTTTTCGCCCAGATTGAGCTGTAAGATTGATCAAATTCGCTGTGATTAGATGCATGTCTTGATTGCTGAAGAATAAGCAACCATTGCGTTCAAACAAGAGGCATTTCATACCTGGACATAGAGAAGCAAGATAGGAATCAGGGTCTGGAGATACAGCAGGCTGGAGATGGAGTAATGGAGGACGCCCCGCTCGAACGCTTGCGCCATGTCCTTGTTAAAGTCAAAAGCAGCAACCTTGTATGAACGCGTGTTGTTGAGGGCGAGCATCAGCGAGGGGCTCAACCCTGAGTACATTGGGGCGGTAAGAAAGACAATTCCTGTAACTGCATTCTGTTTAAGGACGACTTCTGCGACGCTCTGAGCATTTGTAGACGTGGTACTGTTGCGCGACTTTTCGACATAGATGACATGGTCCGTCAGGTTGGCAGAGACTTTGGCATCGGCATCTAGAAAAGCCTGCAGGACACCATTGCAACGATCGAGCAGCGTGGGTATCCTGCTGGGGCCATCGATGCAGACAAAGTCCTTGACACCTAGAGCAATAGCAAGTAGAGATTAGAAATAGGGAGCTTCAAGTCGGAACGGATTTGCAAATACACCAGCTCATGGGCTGACACGGATTTCAAGGGTTTCAATTTTTTTGCACATACGCATCTTAAATATGCGTTTGTGAAATTTTCGTTACACGCCTGCCCTCGGGCTGGCGTATTTCTGTCATACGCATTTAGAAATACGCATCAAAATTACTGAGTTTGAATCCCCCTGATAATGCGCGTACAAAAACCCCCCATAACTGAAACCCCCTAATGGCTCCATGCTCGTATTTCGAAGATCAAGAACAAGTGATTTACTCACCATCCTTAAGCAGCTCTTCTCCAATAAGCTTTCCGGACATGTACTATCATAGGCATGGAGGGAGCAGAAGAGGCATTTTTTTTATAAGTACGCGTGCCAATTGCTCATCACTTTCTGTTTTTTAACATATCCTCAGCCTATACCACGTTTCTTTATTTCTTCGGGATCAAAGACTTACATCGTCGGACATGACAGCGAGGATACCCAGGTCTTTGGCAGCCTGCAACCCTGAGTAGACAGCAATGATGGGGATGTTCTTATCCTTGGCTGCCTGAATGGGTGCCTTGAGGACATCATAGTCAGGGATAGAGACAATGAGGGCATCAATGGGGTTTTTAATCGCATCGTAGATGGAGGAACTCATGCGCTGTACGTCATAATCGACCCCCGAAAGCACGTCTGTAAGGGTCAGGGGAATGTACAATTTCGCATCGAGCTTAGCGTCATCACCGATGAGGGCCGTTGCTGAAAGAAGAAAAGGAGAAAAGGAAAATCAAGCGGAGGGTCGGAACAGCGCAGTGTAATGCATGGGAGAGGGAGAAGGATACAGATTTAAGTATATGTAGTGGGCGGGTTGTTATTAATACATTGACCAATAAGAGTTTCAAAGTAAAAGAAAACCTACCATGGGTGATAAGCGAGATGCGGTAGGAGGGTGGACTGTCGACGCAAGCAGGCGAGTCAATATGATAGTCGGAGAGGGTGGTGACACCCTGTACGGTTGAGGGCGTGTTCGTGGGCACTGGGGGGGATGAGGGGGAGGGGATGACAACTAAGGTCGAGGTGATAATCCCAGGTTGGGGGCTCAAGGAAGGTGGTTGCTGGGCGAGCGTGGGGGCAATTGAGAGGGAAATTAGATAGAAAAGGGCGATGAAGAAGTAGTGGAAGTGTCTATGTCCTCCGTAGAATAGTCGTTTGCGTCGTTGGTGATATTTTTTGCATTGTTGATGGTATTGACGGGGTCGTGATTCTTGTTCTTGTTCTTGTTCTTGTGGAGAGGGTGTGGGGTAACTGCGCGATGGAGTGTGAGATGGAGTGTGAGATGGAATGTGATCATGAGAAGAGAAGGGGAGGCCAAGGGGAGGGCGGGGCGGGGGCAGCTGGCGGAGCGCAGTGGACTGGAGGCGGGAAGAGGAGGATGCCGCTGCAGAGCATGGTCCCCTCATATCCGCTTATTCGTTCGTGGAAGGATGAATGGCTAAGAAAATGTAGTGCTCCTGATGGGGAATGTGAAAGGAGAGCAGACTGAATCAAGTATCGATGTGAGATGAGGATTAGATTGGATTCAGACAGCGATGTAGATTGTGGAGAGGGTGTATGGATGGGAAGGCGCGATGCGATGCAGAGAGAAAGAGAGGGAGAGAGAGTGTGTGTGATGGATCATCATTCCATTCCATTCCATCAACAACCGAGTGAATGTATTTGTCGGACAGAAGAGTGTTAAACCGAGTGGCGAAGGCTACAGTCAGATGGGGAGGGGCAATGAATGTCATTGTATTTCGAGACCATACCACGTTTTTTTTTTTATACTTTGCGCGATATTCACTCCCCACTCCCCTCCATCCCCCTCTTCTACGCCCAACCAAAAAGATCTTTTTTTGGCACTAGGTTAGCGAAACTAGTGAACTAGTGTCCATTCAATTGGACCCCGAAAGGACGGAAGGGATTAGCTGCATTCATACCTCATTAATACCATGCCAATATACCTACATGTGTCATAGACAGCCAGCCTGGCTCCCGCTTGATAAGACGCCAAAGACACTAGTCTAGTGGGATGTAATTGGTACTATTTTTATTTTTCACACGGCGACTTTATGGCCAACAGGTTTGTAGTAATAAGGTTTGAGCAATCGCCGTCATCTCAAAATGACTGAAACCCAGGAACAAACATTTCGATATCAGGTCACACGAATCCGGTGCCCAATTCCACCGCAGTTTCCACCAAACTGGCGTCCATGCGCATCCACGCATGTACGTTCGTATCTGCTCTAACATTGTCATTTCAATATCTCAATACCATCAAGCGTAAGATTCATAAGTTTGTTCGCAGACATTGAATGAAGATATATTTTACAAGTGCTTAGAACTGAAAAACTGCTAGATAGTACACGAATAAAACCATAGTAAACAGGAGACTTCTCGCTTTAAACAGCCACGGCAGAGGGTTGACTCATCCGCTGGTCCTGGCATTCCACCGTCGGTGGAAGATGATATGGCTGTGGCTGCACCTGGCTCTGCTTCGCACGACGCTTTAACAGCGTAGCCTGGTTCATATTCAGCTGGAAACCCGCTCTGCGGCGTCTGCTGGCGGACGAACTCGTTGTCGATGTTGACGTACTTGTACTCGTCGTATTACCGGACCGAGTTCCAGACGAATATCCTCCTGATTTTGACGAGGATGATATGTGGTGCGATGGAACCGCCACGCCTGCCTGCTGCTGCTGCCTTAAGTACTTGCTGTGATTCTCTGCCGCAATCTGCTCTTGTGCACGTTGGTACTCCTTCTGCTGTCTGTGAAGGACGCCCATGTCCTGCTTTTGCTCCTGTCCATTGATTCGCACTCCATCCATACTAGCTGCAATAACTTCATCCTCGCTCATATTCGACCCGGATCCAGACTCATCCGAATGCTCGCCCTCCTCGTCCTCCTCATTCAACTGTGTCATAAATGCCTGGCGCTGGCGTGTTTCCAATGACTGGTGTCCCCCGGGTTGTGGCGTGTGTCGACGACGCGACTCCTCACCCATACGATGAACCGCATTCGACACATCAAAGACCTCCTTAAGACCAACACCCGGAGACAACGGATTCTCGGCTCTGCGTCTGTACGGTGTCCTGGGGGTTCTGGGTGAGCCATAGTCTGGCGTCATAGCGGCCACTCCAGCCAGGATCTTGTTCTCTGCAAACATAGGCGAGGCAACTGAAATCTCTGGAATCGTGCTCTTGACAGCGTCCTTGGCCATGGGCTGCTCACCAGCCTTGATCCAGGGATGGGCCAAGAATTGATCGATCGTGTATCGCTCATGGGGGTTCACGCACAATAAATGTGAGATGAGATCCTTGACTAGATAGGGAGAATAAAAAAGGCATTCGAAAGAATTGCAGGACCATCGGTCAGCTCACTTGCACAAAATTTTCCTTATAAGCTGCCAAGAACAAACAGACGATCGTCAACAACATTGTAGAACGTACCTTCAGAAGAGATTTCATCCCACCAGGGACTCAGGAATGTGAACTGACCGCGCGCGACCTTCTCCGTTAATGCCTGGATACTTTCATCGTAGAATGGAGGGAAGCCAACCAGCAGTGTGTACAACACACAACCAAGCGCCCACATATCGACCGACTTTGAGTACCTCTCATCCTTTACAATCTCCGGAGCGGTGTATCCAACAGTACCGCAGGGCGTCATTGTGTGCTCGTCCCAAACAACCTTCGACAATCCGAAATCTGCAATTTTGACTCGTCCAATGCCGCCTCCGCCAATACCAGGTTGGAAGATACCCTCGTCCTCCTTATCCTCATCAGGCTTGTAACCGGGAGGAGAGGGGATGATAGGAATGGGCTCGAACAAGATGTTCTCGGGCTTGATGTCACGATGGATGACACCCTTTTCCTCATGCAAGTAGCGGATCGCCTGTGCGACCTGGACAATGACATGCCGCGCCAGATCCTCTGAAAAGTATGTCAGCTTGACAATGCGATGGAAGAGTTCGCCGCCCGTTGCCAACTCCAATACGAGAAAGTAGTATTCGTCTGACTCAGAAAAGTCGTAAAGCTCGACGATTCCTGGATGGTTCAGCTGACGCATGATCTGAACTTCCTTCAAAATGTTGGCCCTCTACAGGTGATAACGATACGTCCAATATACAGATAGATGGACAACACAATGGTGAGGATTAGATGGAGGGTTTAAACCGTCTGAAGCTGGCCTAGACGCAGAAATCTGATGCCTACCTCGGTCACACGCGGCTTCTTTTTCATGTCGCGATGCAGATGTTTGTTCTAAAAGATGGGTCCAAATAGAAATACCAAGAAACGCGGTTAGACGCTGTTACATTTTTTGCCATCCTAAGCTGATAAATAGATGGGTGGATGGATGCAAGGATGCGCGAGATGGTTCATTGAGCAGTAGATATGACAAGTTACCTGGTGGGCATTCATGTCAAACTTGCGGACAACCTTGATAGCAACCACGCGATCAGTCTTGGTGTCATGGGCCTTGAACACGTTGCTGAAAGCACCACTAAGAAAACAAACAGGGGCGAGTGTGGTACAAAGGACAGGTTAGTTTGCGTTTAGGGAGACAAATGTACTGTGCTAGATTGGTGGCAATTCAAGCTCATTTAAATGAGACGTGTTGATTGGCTGAAACAAGGGAAATAGTCAGCGTTACAGTTACAGCCCATGACTCCCTGACTTTCTGTCACCAACTAGGCATGCAACGAGGAACTAGCTTGTTCTGAGCAATAGGGTACAGATCCGACAGAGGATGTGTGAACGATGTTGACGATAGTGATGGCGATGGGAGAATGGGAACCAAATGATATGCAATCAGGACAAAACGACCGGGTATTATGATAGCAATTCATAGATGCTTTCTAGTGACGCAGCAGCAGCAGAACTACAGTACAAAGAGACGTGGTGTCCAGTACACAGGTCCCTTATTGGCAAGAAAGGCGGAGAGAACGAGAATAGGGGTGATGCTGATAATGATGATGCTTAGGACAATGATGACATAATGTCGTCATGAGAACAAAGAAATTTGAGGCAAAAAAAAACGTACGAATGGGAAAGAACCTCACTGGGACCCTGTTGCGCCAACCAGCCTGGCCCCCTTCCTTCCCCCCCCCTTTTTTTTTTTTGCGAATGGGATCTGTAATTATTGATACAAAAAGTCCCCTGAATGTGGGACCCCGTCATTGGCACATAGACACATTGCACAGTGCAGACACTTACTCTCCCATCTTTTCCAGAAGCGTGAAGCGCTCTAATCCTGGATAGGTCGGCATCATGTTTTTCTGCTGGTTCGCTTCAGCAACCATCCTCGATGCGGCCTCTGTGTTGCCATTGACGCCATAAGCTGCTGCGGTATCACTATAGCTGTTGTTGTTCCTGGTATTCTTAGTCTGCTTCTGTTGTTGGTGTTGCTGTTGTTGGTGGTGATGGTGTGCCTCGGCAGTGTTCACAGGCGCAGCAATAAAGTGCTGAGCAGATGATGCTGCATAAGCGTTGGTATTGTTGTGGTTGTTGGTATCGATATTGTTGCTATGAATCATATTGCCAGAATCTTGAGTGGGGGAGGAACTTCTGGAGGCAGAGGTGGACTGTGACATGTGTGAGCAGGAGAGAGAGCGCGAGTGTCGGGGTGAGTTGGATGTAGAGGTGAAGCCGGTGCCAGAGTCTCGGTTCTGCATGGTGCGAGGAGTGGAAGAAGGGGACGAGGGGTGGTGGGACGAGTTCTTCTGCTTCTTATGGCCGTAGCGGATAAAGTTCTTGAGCGTGGCAATGATTGGAGACATTGAGTCGATTGTTCAATCTCGCTGTGGTGTCAAGAAAAGGATAGTGATGATGATGATGATGATGATGACTGTGAGACAAGAACCTGGTGCTTGGAGACGAGCGAGGCGAGAGAAAAAAGAAGCGGGGGAGCATCTAGCTTTTAACGCTATCATACACGCAGAAAAATGAATTTTCTCAGTAACAACAGCATACTTCTGGTGGATTCCAGTTGCCTGTTGCCTGTAAAGAGAAAAGAGTGTTCTCGGCCAACGACAGCAAGCAAAAAGAGGAATGAGGAGTATGACAACATTGGTGGTCATCATCATCTCGAATCTCGAATCCCGAATCTCAATCGCGCTCTTTTCTTTGGAGGAAGGGGGTCGAGTGCCCTGTGCAGTTGGCCTCTAGTAAAAAGATGTATGCTGTAATGGTCCGAGTGCGTGTCATCGTATACACAAGGTTGCCCTCAATGACGAAATGAAGGGGTGGATTATGGATTATTGGCCACTGCAGTGCGAGGGAGGGAAATAAGGTTGGCTGAAGTTGGTTGCCCATAACACCATCCATCCATGGTGTTGTCAACGTGCATTGTGCAGTGCTGTCTTCGATTGGTGAGGCACTTTTCTTTTTCTTGCTTGATCGCACATGGATCCATCCATGGATGTATACCGTTGCCTGCAGCTGCATATGCATCTGCATCTGCATCTGCATCTGCATGTCTGCTTGGACAATGCACGACCTATATCATCGACGCAACTTCTTCAGCTTGACTCCGTCATCTCTTGCTTATTTATTCCCACTGTAAAAAAACGCAGCTGACTCGTTCTCAGCAACGCTCTTTTGGTTGCATTACCATAGCAGACGCAAAAGTTTGACCTCTTAGACCTGATAGCCAATCCATTCTGTAAAACTCTTTCCCATTGGCGCTCGATGGACGTAAACACGTCGGTTGTCAATGACGACGGAACTCGTTCGCTTCATACTCGCTCGTCATTCATGACCGAGGATCTTTAGCTCGTTTTCGTGCTACAGAACGCGCCAAGTAGAACCATGACAGCACCGTATGAATCAATTGGAGTGCCAATAAAAAAAATAGACGCGTTTGTGGATTTCTAGCTATGTTGGTCTCCGTTAGACGTTGCCGAATATTTGGTCCGCATCGGATATTCGCGTCGCCTACCATTTTTGAACCGTTGGATCCTGACCTAATGGATTTACCTTATGGGACCACCTGTTGATACTAGAACAAACGTAAAGAAATGGTTGGCGTCTTCGAAGCCATTGTTGTACATGTTGTAGTCTGCCGCTCAGGAAGCATAGAACTTTAAATGCAAAGTGCGGCCAGGGTATGGGGGATGTTGTAATTGGCAGAGATTGAGGGGCGTAGCATATCCAAATGAACCCTCGTGAGGAATTTGGATGCAGAGTGCAATAAAATAGAGGGAATCGACAGTAAAAGTAACAAGAAGGATCCAGAGGTAAATAAGAGGCTACTGGAGGTTAAGTGAAACCATAGAGAGCGAGGAACGAAGTGAGCTGTGGAGTACTTTACGTCAAGTGCTAGAAAGCCAATGAGCAACAGTCAAACAGGGCCTTCTATTTATCTACGGACGATAGACTCACAGTTGGAGTGGTCTATCGGATCGACAAAAAGTAACGGCACAAAGAGTAAAGAGTTACAGGGTTCACAAGGAAACGGTATGCACGGAGTGCACTTTGGTGGCCGAGTCTTTGTCGTTGCCACTATTCCCCGAAAAAAGGTGTTTCGCTCTTTTAGAAGTGTGGTCGCTTAAACTCTCACGGAATTACACAGCAGGAAGGTGCCGAGTTTGCTATCGAAAAACATGAGGACTTCTTTTTTCGCAGCACAGAGCTAGCAGGGATTACCAAGTTAGTCCGGTACCAAAGTATAGCATGAACTAGACCATGAAAAAACTCTCCGGCAAGCAGCCATTGGGCAATCGGAACTCAACCATAAGAAGGCAGAATCCTAAAAAATGAAAAAAAGCCAGGAGTTAGACAACATCCCGATGTGCCCACGGAGTATCTTTGGGAAGGTAGAACTAAACATTGGTACTCTTTACAATGTCCGATCTTCACCCTACCGGGGCCCTGCTGCTTGGGTTCAGATGAAGGAGCGTGTTAACCATTCAAAGGAATGGTTATCCAATACGAGCTGGTTTCCAAAAAAAAAAAAAAAAAAAAAAAAGCTCAATGAGAACATAGCCTACCACAAACTAGGCGCGGATTCGCCCCCGGCGTTGAAGCTCATGGCCAATAGGGCAAAAAGACTGATGAGCGGCTTAACGGCGAAATCGGCGTCGTTCTAGTGGTGGGCGTGTCTGAGATAGAGGACCAGGGAATAGAACAAACCTTAATTTTAAGAACGGCGAACCTTAATGCGAACAAGCGCATCCACTATGAAACCCAAATCACGAATGGACTAGAGATAAAGAAAATACAGGATGGCACGAACAGAATGCTGCAGTCTACTGTACAACGAATGAATCTGAGGAAGAATCTCTGTGTATACCCTACATCTGTATTGGTGAAAACGCTGTCAAGTGGTGCGATGTGGCGATGCAAATGCACTCCCTGTCCTTTTTTACTCTGCAAAAATATGGAGCCGACAACGGCAGCAGGACACGATAGGCGGTTGAAAACAGTCAATTCAGGATGAGAGGATGGACAAGAGTCGACAAATAGGTCGTCAAGCGTATGTCAAGGGATAGGGATGTGCTTCTTGCTGCTAATAAATCCGGTAATCAAAACAAACACAAACAAATAAAACACTCGAATTCCGTTCACACGACACACAGAGAGCGTGTTTAGCGTATGTGCTGTTTAAACCTGGTAAAAAGAAAGGCACGGAACCGAGGGCTGAGGGAAAATCAAAGTGATGTCCTCGGGACGGTTGCACAAGTGTGATCGAGGACGCATATTTCGGTAATAACAGTGAAGTACTGTGGACTAACTGACCATCTATCCCTCCTTCTACTGAAGTGCACACAAAATAAAAAAAGTAATAACAACAACAGACCACTTAAGCGGAATACGTAAAAAAACGGCCAAAAGACAGAGTGAAGCTTTCCTCCATAGCTAGGGTTCCAGAATCCATGCAGATTTCATTCCCACCCGTAGAGTACAAGCACTTTGTTTCAGTCAAAACGGATGTCTGCATCTGCGGGCCCTTTTTCTTCTCTCTCCTCGGGCTGCCTTCCCTGTCTATACCTGAGCATGCCATGTCATCCCATCCCATGGAAGAAGCAGAAAAGAGAAAGTGTATTTCTTAATGAATTACGATGATCTTAAACTTAGTGTGGACTATAACCCTGTTTAGTCTCAAAGCCAGAAATCCAGGGACAAAAGGGCCAAAAACACAACCGAGCCAGCAATAAGTCGCCTGTGGACAGATGAGCAGATATGTAGAAGCATATTTGCACTAAAGAGTTAAGAGTTGAGTACGAATAATTCAATTCCTTCCATCGAGTCGATCTTGACCTCCCCCATCCAAACCAGGTTGTAAGGGAGGTCTGCTTCATTGGAAACAAGGAGTAGTCCAAAGAGCAAAGGTTGACTACCAGTTACATGTATCGACTCTTTAGAGCGAGACCATGTGTGGCAGTGTGGGGAGCTGTCGAGAGTTAAAAAGTAATTGCAGTCATTTGATGGCACAAAGGGCTATGGTCACACCCTCCTTCTACTCCTTGGCTCCTCAGCTCCTTTATCGGACTTTTTATAGTGTCGTACCGTGCCATGAATGTCCATGTAATGCAAAGCAGTGGTTTTCTGCATGGGATCTTCAGGGTGTGGGAGAAAGGGGCGGAGATGGGTGGACTGCAGAAGCGTGTGCCTCAGCAAGGTGCCTCAACCCAGTCTGAGGACAACGCCATAATAAGGCGTAGTAGCATAGCCATGTAGGCATGCATAGTACTTGTAGAAAAACTGAATAAAAGAAAAAAAAGAAAAAGAAACCCTTATACGACTGAAGGCATGGTAAGGAAAGTGAATACAGGCCATAAAAGGATACTGGGATGCGCAAGCATACCTTTTCTTTCTTTAAGCGTATAAATACCTGGGATTCTTTGTCCATTTCCCACTCTCTTTCCTTTCTTTTGTTACCACCATCCTTCTTTCTTGTCATCCTCCTCCTGCAGCTCTCTTCTTGTGTATCGTTCACTTCCCAATCTCGTTTCTTCAGCCGCCGGTCTCGTCTTTTCTACTTTCCTACTTTCCCACGGATTTGGTTGTCATCCTCTAGGTAATCCATTTACTCAAACACACGCCACCCAACCCATTCGGTTGTTTGCCATTGCGATTGCCATTGCGATTGCGATACAGTTTCGTCTCTTGTTCTGCCGAGTATGAATAAAAAAACTGAGACATATCAAGTGCTCGCATGTATCATCTTAATTAACCAAAAAAACCCTTTCAACCGCCTGCACCCTGCCAATCAACTTTTCCCTTCAGTCCATCACAAGTACCACTCTACAGCCGTCTTAATGAAGAACCCATTCCAACTTAAGGAGGCCGAGACCGAGACCCCGGCCATCTACGCAAATGAGCCAGCGAAGCAGCGCGGCAAGGTTGCGACCGCTGCCCTCAGCGTCCTGGCGCCGTTCGTGTATGTCTTCGGCCTCCTGCGCAGGTATACAAACCTGACTGTCTGGATCATCATCAGTATGATTGTCGGTATTATCGTCGGCAAATTTGCACCCGACTTTGCTGTCCAGATCGAGCCCATGGGACGTCTCTTCGTCCGCATGATTCAGACCGTGGTGGTACGTGCTTCGCTGAAACAGCAAAACAACAAACATAGCATAACGGAGCTGTGCTGTTTGTGGATCGTTAAAACGCCCATGTGGATTTTTTTTTTTTGGGCCGCAATCCACCACAACTAATATGTAAAACTACATTTTTCGGAAATAACAGGGTCCTCTGATTTTCTCAACATTGGTTGTCGGTATTGCTGGACATGGAGATGATTTGATCAGAATCGGCCGCCTAGCCGTCAAGTCCATCGTCTATTTCGAGGTCGTCACTACCTTTGCGCTCATCATCGGTCTTCTCTCCGTCAACATTGCCAAGCCCGGCAAGGGCTTCAGCATGGATGGTCTCGTTGCGCCCACAGGCGATAACAAGCCCATCACTTGGGTCGATGAGATGGAGAAAATCGTCCCCCAGTCCTTCTTTGCCGCCATGTCTGACCACGCCGCCGTTTTGGCCATCGTCTTCTGTGCCGTCATGTTCTCTGTCGCAATCATGAGAGCCGACGCAAAGTCCAAGAAAGTCATGCTAGACTTCAACGCCTCGCTGTCCGCCATCATGTTCAAGGTTGTGGAACTCGTCATGAACTATGCCCCCATCGGTATCGGATGCGCCATTGCTGCCACGGTTGGAAAGTATGGTCTTGGTGCCTTAGCTGCTGCAGGGAAGCTGGTCGGAACCCTTTATGTTACCCTGATCATCTTTGCGCTGATAATCATCTTGCCCGTCGTCGTCATCTGCCGCCTCCCTCTCAAGGACTATGCCAAAGCTGTCGGCCAGCCTTTCATCATGGCCTTTGCTACCGCCTCGTCTGAGTCTGCGCTTCCCAAGGCCATGGAGAACATGGTCGCCTTCGGTTGCCCTCCCGAGATTGTCGCCTTTGTGATCCCCACCGGATACTCCTTCAACTTGGATGGATCGACTCTTTATTTAGCTCTTGCCTCAATCTTCTGTGCCCAGGTTGCCGGCATTGACAAGTCTGTGGGCGAGCAGATCGTTATCATGATTACCCTCATGCTGAGCTCCAAGGGTGTTGCTGCCGTCCCACGTGCCTCGTTCATCGTCTTGACCTCGACTCTTACGAACGCCAACATCCCTCTGGCTCCCCTGGCTCTGATTATGGGTGTCGATGCCTTCATGGATATGGCCCGTACTTCGATCAACGTGCTCGGCAACATGACCGCTTGCGCCGTGGTTTCGCGCTGGGAGGGTGAGTTCCGCAACGATGCCTGGCACGCCCGTCAGGCCGGTCAGACTCCCGAGACCCTTGCCATGGACGAAGTTGAATCCGAGGAGTACAACCCTGATCACCATCACGTACATGGCTCGGCTGCACACGGCAACCATCCTCGCATGGGTGGCCTGCACGCTGAAAAGGCTTCAATCCGCTCTGTCCATTCGACCTCCTCGGCAGTCGAGGCTTACAACGGCTCCAACACGCAGCAGCGCCATCACACCCAGGGTGATAACATTGTATAAATACACCCACGGCTCTATTCTGGATCTCGGATGCTCTCCATTCTCCTTCTCTATCTAATAACTATGTATGTATTTCCACGTCATGGCATCCGTATCCTTGTAGCATCTTGTACAATAAACATCCAGCCAAAAAAAAAAAAAAAGAGGACGAGAATGTGCCGCCGCAACGCGAGCGTGCACTGGTCAGCATGTTTAAGTGGACGCGACCCTTGCGATTTTGAAAGTGACTACATGCGACCGAACTACACGTGACTCTGTTGATCTTTTCAGCTTTCTGCGCTCGCGACAAAGAGGTTGCTTCTTGACACATCCCTCACAAGTCTTCGCTTCGTAAAATGCCACCCAAGGAGAAAGTCGAATCAACAGAGCAGGTTCTGCAGGCTGTCATTCTCGCCGACAGCTTTGACGAGCGGTTCCAGCCCATTACCCTCCAGACAGCACGCGTACGTCCTGACTCTGATCGGTTCCAGAAAGAGAGAGAAAAAAACCTACAGGGGAGAGGACTGAACGACTAGACTACCAAACAGGGAACTAACTGTGAACAAAACATACGTGTGATTTTGTGCCTTATTGATTTATGAAGTGCTTGTTGCCGCTCTGCAATGTCCCATTAATCTCGTACACATTCGAGTTCTTGGCCGTCGCCGGTGTACAGGAGATCTTTGTGTTTTGCTGCTCGCACTCGGATAAGGTCAAGGCCTTTGTTAAGTAAGACTCATTCTTTCAAACCAGGAAAAGCCAACTATTTAGCTCAATTGCCCCCATACGACAGCAATCCTAGACAAATATCCGACTCATTGGCATTTTTTATTCTCGGCTTTTCTCTTGTTTTTTTTTCTTCCTTCTCCAAAAAATAACACGTTAGGCAATATGGAAAGTCGTCGAACATGAAGATCCATACGATCGTGTCTCAGGAGTGCATGTCTGTTGGAGACGCTATGAGAGAGCTGGATGCGAAGCAACTGATCGACACTGACTTTATTCTCGTCAATGGAGATGTGGTTTCGAATATGAAGCTGGATAAGGTTCTGGAGGAGCATCGCGCAAGACGGCAGGCTGATAAGAGTGCAATCATGACCATGGTTCTCAAGAAGGCTAGTCCGCAGCACAGGAGTCGGTAATTTTTCTTGTTTTCATGAATGAGTCACCATGACACTTTTCTTTTGCTCCATGTTTGCTTGTGGACCATCTGAACTGCAGACATACAAAAACAAGTGGCACAAGACCTGATCGAAAAAAAAAAAAAATAACTGTTGTTTCTCTTCATTTTCTTTTTGCTATGTTATAGCGCTGTTGGAGATGGATCGCTCTTTGTTCTGGACCAGTCCTCCAAGGAATGCTTACATTACCAGCCCTTGAAGGCGTTTAAGAGCACACGTCGGGATCGGAGAATGACCATGGACATGGAGATCTTTGACAAGCACCCGGAGGTGCAGGTCCGCAACGATTTGATTGATTGTCAGGTCGACATCTGCTCTGTCGAAGTACCGGCATTGTTTACAGAGAACTTTGATTACCAGGACATTCGTGCGGATTTTGTCCATGGCATCCTGACGTCGGATCTCTTGGGAAAGACGATTCATTTCCATGAGGTCAGTGACGTTTATGCGGCCAGGGTCCGGAGTACACAGATGTATGACGCAGTGAGCAAGGATATCATCTCGAGATGGACGTTCCCCATGGTTCCAGACAGCAACTTGCAGGCTGGAGACTGTTATGAGTTCAGACGGGGATTGGTCTACAAGGAAAAGAGCGTGGTGCTGTCGAGGACCTGTGTTGTTGAGGAGAAGGTTGTCATCGGAGCTAGGACTCAGATCGCCGAGGACGCCGTGTTGTCAAATTGTGTTATTGGCAAGAACTGCGTTATTGGTAAGTACCCTAGCTATTCTTTTTCTCTTTACTTTTTATTTTATTTTTTTTATTTTCATTTTCTCGTCAGACATGAGTTGTGGTTTCTATTAATCTCACATAATCTTGTCAATCGCTGATAGGCGCCAATGTCAAGATTGATAATGCTTACATTTGGGATAATGTTACGATCAAGGACAACTGCGTAGTCCAGCACAGTATCATTGCCAACGGCGCCGTTTTGGAAAAGGATGTCACTGTCAACAAGGGATGTTTGATCTCGTTCAACGTAACTATCGGAGCCAATACGACAGTACCAGCGTATTCTCGTTTAACAGCATTGGCAGAGGACGAAGATCAGAATTCGGTCACGGAGTTGATTTCGGACCCTGCATTTGTAGGCCCCACTGGCAGGGGTCGTCCCTTCAAGGAGGCAGAGGACTCGGACGATGAGGACGATGAGGCTGATCCTAGAAACAAGCAGGTGAACCGCCTGGCTTATGACATGTCGGCCCTCAAGCTGGATAGGCAGGCGCAGGAGGAATCTGCGTCGGAGTTCGAGAGCGAGGCCTCGGATGTGGAGGAGGAAGAGGTCAACACGGCCGAGGAGCTGGACCGCGAGATTGCACAGACATTAGAGCGTGCGTTCAAAGAGGGTCACGAGGTTGATATTGCGGCCCTAGAGTTGAACACGTTGCGCATGGCCTCGAACTCGAACTTTCACGAGATGCGAAAGCGGATTATTCCCGGCGTGCTGAAGAACATAGATCTATCTGCGAAGCCTGGCTCAAAAACGACGGTCAAGGAGGTCCTGGTTCGATGGGGACCCTTGATTGGCAGGATGATCCACGACGAGGCAGATCAAATCGACGGACTGTTTATTCTGCAGCGGGCATGTGCAGGATTGCACGAGGACAGCACTCAGGCACAAAAGGTCTTTGCGCCTGCGCTGCGATACTTTTACGACGAGGATATCACAGAAGAGGACTCGATCTTGAACTGGTACCGCTCTGATAAGAGCCAGCAGGGCACTGAGACCGAAAAGCGGCTGCGCGAAGTTGTAAGACCGTCAGCGACATGAATCAGCATGTTTAATCTGTATCAATGCCAATTGTCTCCTAACACGACTTTGTTCACAACACTTATCTTCATAGGCCACCCCGATGATTCAGTTCCTGGAGCAGTCTGATTCAGAAGAAGAGTCGGACGACGACGACGACGACGATGATGAAGACGACGAAGAGGAATAGACGCAGCCTCTTGCTTCACGTCAGGAGCAGTGCTTGCAAGAAAGCTGAACTTAATAAACTCATACATCCATCATCAAACGGTATCATTGTTGCATTACTGGCATATTCACAATTGTTTTATGTACACAGGATGGTCTTTAAAAGAATGAAGAAAAAAATATAGTACCCAAAGATAATTGTCTGCCTGTATGAGCGCTGCAGACCTTTTTTTTTTTTTTTTTACCAGAATCACCTTCGATTACTTCCGGCCAAAAAGACCGCGTTTCTGTTTGGCGCCCTCGAGCGAAGGTTCGAACTCAAGAGCAAGATGCAACCTTCCGCCTGATCCGCTCAATGGTCCCCAAAAGTCTGCCCTGTACTCGCCTGGATGGGCATCCGTGCTGGGCTGGATGTACTCCCACAGACGCAGCTCAAACTCGCCCAGGTCCTTGTCGCTTCCGATCGTGTTGTGGTCGCGGACCATGAAGTTGATCGTCACTGGGTGTCCCGTCAGATTGGGAACCACCATAGACTCGCTCCAGTTGGGCGACAGGTTCTCCTTCTTGACCTTAGTCTTAAACAGGGACTTGCCGCCGATCGACACTCTGACATAGGGGTCACTGGTGCCGCTCTTGTCCACACCCAAGAGGCCGTCAGCCTCAACCACATGAATCGTTAGGTTGCCGGGTTCACCAACAATATCTCCGCTTTCAAGACCCATGGATGTATGCGACCGGACCGATCCAACACTTGTGCGGGGAACAGAAGACGAGACGACATTCAACGAAGTCTCTGAGTTTGAAGGACGGACTGTAGCCTGACTATTGATATCTGACGACTGAGGCATCATAGCTGTTGTCATTTCAGGCGCAGGCGCAGGTGCAGGTGCGAGTGTAGGTGCGAGTGCAGGCACAGGTGCAGGCGCAGGTGGAAGCGAATCCAGCGATGCTCGCGAATCCGACTTATCCTTGCGAAGTCCAAGGGCCGAGGCTCCTGCGGAGATGCCACCAAAGACACCCTTGCCAACAGTACCAACGCCCTTTCCAACAGTGCCCACGCCCTTCAGAGCGCCCTTGCCGACTGCACCGCCAACATCTAAGGCTCCCTGTCCGACTGCTCCAACACCGTCTGCCATGAAACCCACACCACCAGTAACGACTCCCACACCAGCCATGCCGGCCTGACCCACTCCTCCAATAAAAGTCGAAGCAAATCCTGCCTTCTTACTTGCCGACAAGAACTCGGGCATGAACTTGATACGCAACTGGACTTCTCCCTGGTTGTGCTTGTTCCGCAAAGATACCAGGAAGTCATTAGGCAAAACGAGCTGAATGTTGCGCAGATTCAGAGAGCCAACACCAAGTGACTTGGCTGTCGAGAGCTGGTTCCAGTCAAAGACCTCGAATGTAAACTGGTCGTCAACACGAGACGACTAGAGAAGAAAAGGGACGGAAGGTCATCAGTGGTCATCACCCAATACGAGAAGAGCGATGCGGATACGGTGGGCAGTGATGATACTTACAATTGGCACGACAAAGGACTCGTTGTACTCAGGATTCAGGGTTTTCTTGACCACCTCGGACTTGTAGACCTCTTTGCCATTCACCTTGAACACAAGATATGGGTCACTAGCGCCGCCTCGATCAGCGGCAATCAGATTCTTTGCACGCACAAGGTTCACGGTCAAGTTGCCCATGTCTACCGGACGTCAATTGTAAAGAACAGAATAGAAATCAGTATACGGACAACGTAGGAAACAAGTGCGCACACACGAGCCGAATGCAAAACAATAACAATACGTACTATCGAGACGCTCCTTGGGCAAGAGCTCGATGTTCACAGGGAGGTATTCAAATTTCAAGTGCAAAGATCCGCGCTGGTCATGCTTGTCCACAATTGGGAAGCTTGCCCCGTCGGCCGGGGTGGTCTCGAGAAGCGTGCGGATGTGCTGCGTAAAGACGCCAACAACAGGGTCCTTATCCACTGACGACTTCTCTTTAACTACAATAATGAGCTTGGCATACTCGAGTTCCTTGACGAAAATGTCTGCAACTTCGTTCCACTTGGGGTTGCGAGACTTTTGCAGCTGAGACTTGAATTGATAGCTATCGCTGTCGATATAGAACTCGCAGTAGGTGCCTGAGCGGTCCAGCTGAGCACCGATCAGGTGCGTGACCAGAATACCAGAATCATAATCCAAGGCTTCCTGTGCGGGAATAGTTCCTGGCGGCAAAGTGACCGCAGCAGCCTCGGTGGGGGCCCTGATAGAATTCTCTAGATTGCTAGGCGATGGATCCACGGTTTCAACAGTCTCGATCTTCTCGGCAGGGACAGCTGCAGTGGATTTCTCGGCCTCCGTGGCTTCCTGGGCAAGCTTGAGAGAAGGATAGAATGAGAGCTCATAATGAAGCTCACCTTTGGTGCTGCCATCCTTCTGCTTCAATGGAGCCCATCTATCGATAGCCGGACGAGCAACATATCCTGCCTTGTCCGGAAGCTCCTCAACCAGCTCTGCCACAGCAAATTCGGTCCTGCCCAATGTCCTGTCCTTCGTGACCTTTTGGAAGTCGAAGCATTCAAACTCGAACGTCTGCTTCATGGAGTTGACAGCAACGTAGAAGATTTCGTTCCACACAGGGTTCAAGTTGCTGTCGATGACCTTGGTGCGCCCACGGCTTATACCCTTGTCCCCGGTGATGACGACGTAAGGGTCTGAATTGCCTCCGATCTCGACATTGCGAAGTTCTCGCGCACCAAGCATCTGGATACGAATCACTCCAAATGCAGGCTTGTGGGCGGAAGGATTCATGTCGTCGCTCATCAGGATGGGCTTCCAGACACCATTTATCTTCAGCTTGCTAATACCCTCACCGCCCTGGAGGTTAACCCAGTCAACCTTGTCGGTAGTATCCTTAATCAGCTTCTTGGCAGAGACACCATAGGAGCCAATGACGTGGCTGTCGGAAATAACCTCGACGGTAAGTTGAGCGGCCTCAAGGTCGGTGACAAAGACGTCGAGATCTGCGCCCCAGGCGGGGCTGGCTCCGCTCATGCTCTTGGTAGTATGGACCACCTTTCCGTTCAGATAGACCTCGCAGTGCGACTTTGTCTTGCCGGAGCGAGCAATGTCCTTGGCCTGCGCAAGATTAATTGCCAAAATACCAGAGTTGGACTCGACTGGGATCATCGTGGTACCATCTGCAGAAGGTTGAGGGACCTGGACAGGGAAATAGGCAGCACGGACACGAACCGCTCCACGCTCCTTGCCGTTGCGAAGCACTTTGCACCAGACGTCGTCCTGAATAGGGTCCTCCTCCAGTGATTTCAAGTCAAAGTTGGCCTGACCCAATGGGCGATCCTTGCGAACATTATCCTTGTCAAAGAGCTCCATACAGACGACCTCGTTCAAGTTGTTGACTAAAATGGTGTTGGTCTCGTTCCAGACAGGGTTCAGGCTATTATTCAGAGAAAAGTTTGCAGCACGTCGTTGTCAGCAAGACGCGTGAGACTAAGAACTTGCCTTTATCCATATCCATGACCGTAATCATCGCATGGAGCAATAAAACTTACGTGTCCTCCTTCACAGCGGTAGTGGCCAGCTCAGGACGGTTACCGAGGCGAATCTTGCAATAGGGATCCGAGTTTCCAACCAGCTCGGTATTCTTGAGGTCCTTGGCATTGTAGATCGTGAACTGCACCACACCAGCTGCGGCAGTTAGGGATGCGCCACCAGTCATCATCTGCTCCAAATCAAGCGTGTAGACGTTGGGAGCGTACATCATAGGTCCCAGGATCGCATGGGTCTGATCACGGATAAAGGATTGCAATCCTGGGATCTATTTTTGGTGCATTAGCATAGTAATATGGCTCAACGTTAGACAGCGTAATAATCCGACTGTTTTGGGATAAGAACAGAAGCGAGCGAGATGATAAAGAGAGCACTTACATTCATGATATCCATTCCAAAAGTCTCTCCGCCAACAGGCTTGAGAACATAATCGATCTCTGGGGGTTCAAGGAAGCAGAAATCAACGGTCTTGACATGGGGGAAATTCGACATCAACTTAAGTTTGAAGCGCATGTGTCCCTTGAAGGACATGTCCTCCACAAGAATGGGAATGCCAGCACCGATGATGCCCTTGCCGACACGGATAGTCAGGCAGATCTTTGGGTTGATCTGGGTACGCAACTGTCTGGGAGTCATGTCCTCGATATCCGTGGGCGTGAACGACACACGCCAGTCCATCAACTACAGTTAAAAAAAAACGTTCAAAAGGAACCGTAGCGAGTAAGCGTATGATACAGTGAAACTTTAATCCCACAGGCGAGAATGGACTGCTCCATGAAACCGCAGAAAAAATTATTGACATAAAAGAGCGCAGGTCCAATGAACCAAATGTTATGGAGCCAAGGAATAAAAATAACCCTACCACCACATCTGGGTCAGTCTTGGGGAATGCCTTAACACTCTCGACGCGAGGAGCCTTGGTTCCCAGAGTGAAGGTGGTTAGTCGGATGGAATCGAGAAAGGCGGGCGTCTGGTCGACCAGGATGCCGTCGACAGTCTGTACGACCGTCGAGCTGAGAACGGGCTCGTAGATCAACCAGAACTTGGACATGAAGTTATTGATCCACTCGGTCGTCTCAACATCATTCTCAAGCTATCCATGAGCACAGCGGGGATGAATTAGACAGGCAAACATACAGACAAGCAGAAAGAATGCTATTCAACACGCTAAGATCAAAAATAGACATACCGCGTTCTTGATCAACTCGCGAGTGATATCGTCTCTTGCGTTGCGACGGAAGCGACGGATTGAGTTCTTATAATACGTAGCTAGTAGGAGTGAGAGCGTGAGAGCATGAATAGCGAATAAGTCAGGCAGAGTTCAGTCTGAACATGCTGTACGCTTTGACAGCGCGTTCCTCCCCCCTTTCTGCTGTTGCATTGCAGCAGAATACTATATAGTCCATCCACCCTATCGCAGCCGGCGAAATACTCCATAGGGCACTTACCACCAAAGGCAATGATTAGAACCAAGGACACAAAACCGCCTCCAAGTTTGAAGACAGCGAAGCAAACGACCGGAATCACAAAGAGGGCGGCGGCATTGTGCCAGAAGGCGCCAAACAGAGCACTGCTCGCAAACTCCTCCATCCAAATGGACTTGTCACGAAACTCGTTAGTGGGACCATCAGTGCGCTTGTATGCCTCGATCCAGCCGATTCGTGTCACGGTTGGGAAGGCTCCAGGGATGCGGTTCTTGAGGTCTTCGACAACACTGGGCTTGACTGCAGCATCCTTTTCAGGACTTCCGTCTCCAGTTGCGACCGTGGGAGCCTTTTCAGTTTTGTCAGATGATGGTGCACTGGGCTGATCTCCATTGATAGCTTCGGCCCTTTTGGCGTCAAGCTTTTCTGTGGTTGGCAAGTCTACGGGACGGATGTCGGAGGGAATAACTGTGCCACCGATGGCCTTACCGACGGCCTCATTCAAGCGGGCCTGTCCCGGGATTTGAGGCGAAGGGAAATCGTCGTCGGCTCGTGGAGGGGCGATATCCAGGCCATTAATCGTCTCCGGCCCAGGGACGGTCTGACCAGTGGGCTGTTGAGTGGGATCCATTCGGAACTAAGGAACCAGGCAAACTATTGAGGTCCAAAGTTTGCAGAAGGTGGGCGACGATAAGTATTCATAGCTATATCAGGCTAGCAGTGGGCTGGCATGAATAGGGTTGCAATGAACCGTAGACATGATTGCTACAGCAGAGAAGAGCGATGTAGAGACGCACCAAGGCCAATTGATTCGTGTCTAATAGAGACGTTCAAGAAGTAGAAGTATGAGAAGCGAGGAGTTGTCGGGAAGAAGTGCAGGAACAGGGGCGGAGAAAAAAAAAAGCGAGAGAAAAAGGGAGAAAGAAAAGAATGAGAAGAAACAGATAAGTAATAGGAAAGAAGGGAACTTGTTGAAGAGAAAAGAGGAAAAAAGAAGTCCACACTTCCAAAGCGGAGAATGCCATGGCATAGCATCGCACTTGCATGCACAGGCTCATCCTCATTTGCATTCTCATTTCACTCCCGATCTCGTTCCTATTCCAATCCTTATCTTTCCTGGAGCTACAGTCTGGCGAAGTAACATGTTATCCTATCTCGGCCGAATCAGATCCCATCAACCTCGTTCCTCCTTTCTTCCAGCGCACTTCTGCTTGCACACACAAACACGTAACTCGCAGCAATAGCCCGTTCCTGAGCAAGGAATCTCGAAGGGGCGATCATACTTGATGGCGTATCTCTTCTTTTTATATATCCGCTCATTTTTCACGGCTCAGAGAACGCGCTTTTTTTTTTTTTTTTTTTTTGACACCATTTGTGAACCCATTGTTGCTTTTCTTTTTTGCAGCTCAGCGGAGAAGATTCGTTGCAATTGTCACGGTAAACTATGTACGGTACCTTGCGAAGAAAGGGATTTCGTTAAGTCAGGGACGCAAGTATTGTCAGTCGGATATGGAGGCCTACGCGGGCTCTTGCTGACGATATCTTTTTTTTTTCTCGGTGGCTAGGCTTCCGGCAGATAATGAACGGAGAACAGGAGCCGATATAGCTAATGTCGCTTGGTTGATGGCTGCGTCGTTGCTGGGGCCAGAAATGAAAACGAGGTGGACAGAGAGGGAGAGGAGATGAGAAACAGTGGCGGGTAGAAGGTAAAAGATAAAAGGTAAAGGTAAAAGGCAAAAGGCAGCAGGAAGGGGTGTGTGTTGCTGGCTGCTGATTGGCGCGTCAGACCAGACCAGACCAGACCAGACCAGACCAGACCCAGCAGGACCAGAGGGCCATGGAGCAGGTGTGCCATATCCCGTGCCCTGTCCTCGCCTCCATTCCAGTGGCATAACATCAGGAACAGCGTCTATGGAGGTATGGGGTCAAGAAATAAAAAGCTTATCTCAGCACGAATGTACTACAGCACTCCCTGCTACTGCTGGGTCACAGCACCATTGCGCCACTGCACTCACCTGCACCGCTATTTGGTCTCGAGCAGGTGCCGATCGGCTCCAATCGCAAAGACATCACCCCAAAAGATAACCTACATCTACATCTACATGCTGTTGTTTGCTTTGTTCAGCCTGCATGAATGCCGACAGTTTGACTCGGTCCAAACGCGGTTAAAAAAGAAACTCAATTCTTGGCCGAATGGGCCTTTAAGCTCGTCCAAAGCGCGGGAACATCCTCCATACCACAACATTCTTTTGGAGTTGTGTCTCCTCTGCTCACTTCATATCTCTTCCTACCTCCCTCTAGACTATCGCCACGTCATCTCTAGACCCAAGTATGTGCGCCAACAACTTAGCAGCTATAAGCAAAACACCAGCTGTAGCTTTATTCATTTCATGAGGACATAATAGACCGTGATATTCTTTGATTTTTCAGGCACGAAAGATCGCTCTGGGTGTGAAAAAAAAAAAAAAAAAAAAAAAATCGCGCCAGTCACCCACAAGTGGCTGAGCTGTGTTGTGCCTGTTGCTTCAGCTCGAAAGAGGCCTTTGGACAGCACACATCCTGCGACATTCAACGACCATGGCGAGCACAAAGCATCACACAGAGGAGCTGCAGAATGAGGCCAAGAGACTCAAGAGAGACATTGACGATAATCGCATTGAAGGTGAGGGGTCTCTTTACAGTCTTCTTTTAAAAAAAAAAAAGTTCCCCAGACTAACACTAGGACCATGCCTTTTTTTCTTTCTGCAGAACTGAAGGCCAGACTAGACAAAGCTTTACAGGATGGCCTGAAGGAACTCACCCGGAATCCAACATGCATTAATGTGCTCTTCAGTATATCGTGCTGTGGCCGCTGTATGCTTCGATTCCTCGGTATCCGGGACTATGAGATCTATGAGCTGACATCCAAGGAGATCAAGGAGATCCTCACAGGTTTCCGCACAATAGCGCCGACAGCAACAGCTACAGTAACGGAACCTCTCGATGCTGCGGATCAGGAGCCGTTATGTATCGCCTGTGTCGGGACTGTTCAGCATGCAGAGGACTTTGTAGACGAGATCGTGGAACGGATCCGGAAGGAGGCATATGTGACAACAACGTTCAACATGAATGTGACTCTCCCGACAAGCACTCTGGTCAGGAACCATGCCATCGCTGTTTACTGGCGCCAACAACTCTCGGCCTACCCAATAAGTCAGGTTGACATCAAGGAGATCTTTAAGCTGCTGATCAGTTGGCCTGTGGAAAGACAGACAGGGCTGACATTGGACTTTTCGGTAAGCGACACAGGGATATCTTTAACTTTTATCATGCGGATCAAACTGTTATGTCGGGCAAGCTGGCTAATTGGCCCATGTTCTCGGCGTAATAGAGCGAACTCAGGATGCAAGTGTCCGTGAAGCATGAAGAGACTAAGGACGACCACGTATTCCTTTCAAAAATGAAAGAATCAGGTTTAATTATCAAGTCCAAACGAGAGAATGTAAGTTGGTCGCCACTGATGTTATTCCCGTGCGTAGTGAATGGCGAATCGGTATTAATATCTGCAACGCAATACCCGATTTTAATAGAGGAAAACCATCATTGTGGGCGATGGCAGGCATCACGTCGTCAAGGCTCTTACATCCGTCAGCGACGAGCGATTTGCATCGTAAGTGTCTGCTTGGACATACCTTTATGTTTTCTTCTATATGTTGGCGTCAGGTTCAGAGCAAAGGATGTGCTGACAAAGGGTTCCCTTGTTCGTCAATACGGTCTTATGCAGTGTAGGAACAGTGCCACCAACCGCCATCTCAACAAAGCCAGAACTGGAAAGCATTGAAATGACCAGAGAGTCCGTTTACATGGGCGGCCGCTATCTCAAGTATACCCGTGATGTTAGCCAAACGCCATGGGCTATAGGAACGACAGTCTTGGCTGAGCTCTCGGTTTCAGGAATTATTTGCGATCCAGTCAAGGAAGCACATCGCGCTGATGGTAAGTAGTGACCATGTTAAATTGAACGGATGATTTGCTTTTGCATGCACTATCTCGTCTTTTCACTGAAAGTACTTTGTAATGGCCATTTTAGATTACAAGTTCGTTACGGCAGGACGCGAAGACGCCAATGTTCGTATGTTGGGCAACGGACGACCATTCTATATCGAGTTGATCAACCCTAGAATACCCGCCCTCTCGGCCGATATCATTAAAGAGCTAGAGGAGAAGATCAACACAATCATGCCAAACAAGGTTCAGCTCCGCCGTCTCACTGCTATCACGCCCGAGGATTGCAAGGTTATCAAGGATGGCGAGGAATCAAAGACAAAGAGTTACAGTGCGTTGTGCTGGACTTCAAACCCAGTGGATCAGGACATGATTGACGCCGTGAACGAGTACACTAACAAGTCCTTTTCCGTTGAGCAGCAGACACCCATCCGAGTTCTACAGAGGTATGTACACCATATGTAATTGGACGTCTCAGTATGCCGCCATCTCCTTGCCTGTTATATGCTAAGACCATTCTTTTGAATTTGAAATACACTAGGCGCGCTCAAATGATTCGCAAGAAGCAGATCCACTCATTGAAGGCATTTCCATTAGAGGGTCATTTCATGGTCGTTCACCTGCACACTGAAGCTGGAACATATATCAAAGAGTTTGTTCACGGTGATCTCGGTCGTAACCAGCCCAGTCTTGCGTCGATCGTGGGATGTGAGGCAGACATTATGGAGTTGGATGTGTTGGAGGTTGACCTGGAGTTTCCTCCTCAGCCTAGCCCTGAAATGACATAATAATAATAATGATAATAACAACTCCACGTCATGGCAGTCGAAGCCCTTCTCGACGAGATTTTAGTCAATGTCTTCTTGTATCTGTTGCTGCTGCTCTGTTTGAAACGCCTTTTCTTTGCTTGAAGATCCTGAATGCTTTGGTTTCTAAAGGTGGGAAAGATCTGGATACGCTCGTTGAGCTCCGTTTGGGATGGACAGATGATTTCGTCGATTGACCGTTGAGGCGCTTGTGGATTGGTGGGATATGGTGTGGGCTACGGTGTAGAGTACGAGGGAAGACGCCAAAGTCTGGGAATGCGGGGCGCGAAGGGGGCGAGATGTTCAAGTGGACCGATCCCATATCCCCCTCCCCCCCTCCTCCTCCCGTCTCTATTCATGACGCATATTTTGGATGAATAAGTCATACGCTGAAGCGAGCGAAGCAAGACGCGTACCTTGCAAAAAGTACATGCGGCTCCTAGAGTAACACGCGAAATACATCATTTACGCCGCCAAAAAAAAACTCCCATGGTGTCAACTTCTCGGAACTATACTCCTAGTTGCCCGCACAGATGCTTTGTTTGCCCGTTTTTCTAAGTATTTCACAGAAGCAAAAACACGCCCGAGAAGAGCTTGTTTTTTTTGGTATATAAACGACCGCCCTCGCTTGTTTGTTTGTTGCTTCCGCTTGTTTTGCTGCCTGCTTGTTTGTTTGTGGTTTGTTTGTTTTGCATGTTAGCACGACGCTGAGAGGGCTTTGTTGGTTCTTCATTGAACATTCAAGCAGCTGACAGACGAATGAAAGACTTCTCGAACTGAGACGTAGCTGGTATGCAATGAAAAATGAAGTTGTATCCAGGAACACGGTACGCGACCGGGCGTATAATAATAGGACTCTATCTCATCTACTGGATCTATGCTGGCATTCAATCCGCTGCCTTTCCCCCCCCCCCCCCCCCCCTCTTATTCGTGGTCCATTGAGTGCAAGTCCTGCTTCTTACTTATTATGCGTAGAATAAGGCTGGGGCTCGGACGTTACATGTACGTTTGTTTTAAAAGCAAGCAAAAGAACCCCAACAACCACAGTCTTGTCCATGGAAACAAGTCTAGTGAAAAACCAGTCCAGATCAAGATAATGGAACGGTAGGACAAGGAGGCGACTACAATACAACCGTTGCTAGTTCAAGTGTCCCTGTGACCTTTGCAAGCGACAATGCGGGGAAGGTGGACGGGAAAAAGTCCTGTTTGTAGCCTGTTTTCCTGTTGCTGTTCCCTGCAGTTAGTCCTTGTTCATTACGGTCGTACATTAGCATCAAGTTTTCATGTTCGGGCGGATACATCTTGGGACAACACCGTGTATAGCTTCGTGTTTGGATGAATCAAAGGAAGCGATCGGCACGGCGATGTCCAGCTGTTTACGATCATTGCTTATGAAGGAAAGCCTTTTAGTTCTCTATCTCATTGGACCTAAAAGGCTTTCTCATGTCTCACACGGCGATCGCCGCATGGGTAGATTCTACGTGGCATTGATAGTCCAGATAAAGGGTTCCCTCGTGGATGTGGATGGCGAGTCTTGTCGTCAGACTGCATAGGAAATAAGAACCCCGACACTACACTCCGACTGGGTAAATCATTATACTTTCAGGGACCAAAGTATCGCTGTTAAGCTGAGGTTGCGCAGGATGGAGAGTTCTCTTCCCCATGGTTGGGTTACAAAATGCGGGGTAAGCTCTTACGAACTTATCGAGTCTCCACCTTTTGCGTCCGTAACTCTAAATGAAGCCTCCTGCGAATCAGATACACTGCCTCACGTGCGCTTTGTTTGTCAGAGGACGTCTGTGTGTCCTTACCGAGGAAAAAAAGCGCGAAAAAACGCGGGCAACTTTATTTCGAAGGATTACAGAATAAAGATCGAGCGAGGGAGCCAGGCCTACTGGTCTTACCAATCTAACTGGCGGAAAGTAGACACCTGTTAGCCTATCTCTCTTGCCTCTAGTCTCACTTGTTGAACAGCAGAAGAGGTGGAGTTGCCTGCTCACTTCTTTCGCTTTTGGGTCCGTGATACATGATACAAGTACAGACACGGAAACCATGCATCTCAAATTCGATGGCCAGCCTTGGGTTATCACTGAGAGGTTTGGCTGCCCTGAATACCGAGGGTAGAATTTCCCTCGCGCTCTAGAATAGGCTATGATTTGTAGGGTACGACAAACAGATAAAAGTGGAGAAGAGATTAGTTTACAGAAGAGGGCGTGGTGGGTGGACATGTAGGGATGTCGGAGATAACTCCCGGAAGAAAAAAAACCTTGACCCCGCATTCCGTGAGATGCCATTATTGGACAAAGTAAAGCAGCATTAAGGTTCTTCGTGTATGCTCATGTACACGGGCAGCTGTTTGCTGCAGCATCACCACCACTAATCTAGTCCGTCTCTACATGCGCCCCATGTCCATGCCCACACATGTAAATCCCTGGGCGTGCCTTGACAGGTTCATATGCTGACTGACTGCGTGGGTATTGAAGATAATATAGGCGAGTGCAAATATATAAATGTGGGGACATTGGTGCTCGTTTTTTTTCTCTTTCCCCAGACTCGTTCTCGCCACTTCGCTCGATCCTCCTATTCTTTTCATATTTCTCATTTATTAGCACACCTCATCTTCCCACACCCCCCCACCACCCCCCCCCCCCCCCCCCCCCCACCCCCTCCGCCAGTCCAAGATAAACTTGCACTGAAAGATGCCTGAAATCACACAAGAGCCCGGGGCCACATCTCCACCGGTCTTCATCCTCGATCCCCATGCCAATCGCACGCGGGAAGAGGACATCGACCTCTCGCACACCGTCGGCAAGGTCCCGAGCTGGCAGGCCATCCAGCAGTCAATTGGCACCCGTTCTGGTTGGTTCGGTGATTACGACTACGGCTTTCTCTGTACACCTACTCTTCCTGGGTTCACGGTTACTCGCATCCCTCCCTTCTTTGGCCTCAAGGACAGGCTCCCACTTATACTCGCCATTATCATGGGTAAGTAGAGAGCTATCCATGTCTTGTTCCCCTTTTACTCACTTAATGCCTGGCTTGTCAACCCCTTTTAATGGTTCTCACTCACTTCACTTGTAGGCTTCCAGCATGCATTAGCCATGATTGCCGGTGTGGTGACCCCTGCCATCATCATGTCTGGCACCGGTAGCAACGGCCTCAACTTTCCCCCGGCAATGCGCACCCAGATGGTCTCCACTTCTATGATCACATCTGGTCTGCTCTCCCTCGTTCAGATCACTCGCTTCAGGCTCGCAAAGTCCCAATACTTCCTCGGAACTGGATTGCTCTCTGTGGTCGGCACCAGTTTCATTTTCTTGCCTGTACTCCAGAGCTCTGTTTCCAACATGTACGCCTCTGGTTTCTGTGAGAGTTCCCTTGACCCATCTGGCACCCGTGTATATGCCTCCTGTCCACAGGCCTGGGGTGCCTTCCTCGGAACCTGCATGGTCTGCAGTCTTTTGCCCATCCTCCTTTCATTCGTTCCTCCCCGTGTACTCAAGAAGGTCTTCCCCCCCATCGTCACCGGTGTCACAGTCATGCTTATTGGAGTCCATCTGGTTACATCTGGCATGGCTCAATGGGGAGGCGGAAGCGGACCTTGCCGCTCTCAACCCACTTCTGGTCCCTTCGTCAACTGCCCAAGCAACAGCGCCCCACGGTCAGCACCATGGGGCGATGCGCAATGGATCGGTCTCGGATTCTTGGTCTTCTCAGTCATTATGCTTGTCGAGTTCTTTGGATCACCCTTCATGAAGAACGCCCAGGTGGTGATCGGTCTTGTTGTCGGAATGGTTGTTGCCGTTGCTTGCGGATACACGGACTCGTCCTCGGTCGACGCCTCGCCCGTGGTTACCTTCTTGTGGACCAAGACCTACCCACTCTCGATTTACCCACCAGCCATCATTCCCTTATTAATCACATATACCCTCGCCATAGTCGAGAGTATCGGAGACATCACCGCCTCGTGCGAGGTTTCTCATCTATCGGTCGAGGGTCGCGAGTTCGAGTCGCGTCTTCAGGGCGGTATCTTGGCTGATGGTATCGCCGGTATCCTCGCACCTCTATGCATGAACTCGCCCATGAGCTGCTACGCCCAAAACAACGGCATCATCTCGCTCACACGCTGCGCCAACACCATGGCTGGATACATGTGTTGCTTCTTCCTCATCCTCATGGGCGTCTTCTCTAAGTTTGGAGCCCTGTTCCTCATGGTACCTGATTCCGTTCTTGGAGGCATGACCACCTTCCTCTTTTCCAGCGTCGTGGTCTCTGGTATTCGTATCTTGTCTTTCTTGCCCTGGACCCGCCGTGAGCGTTTCATTGTTGCGACGGCCTTGACTCTCGGCATGGGCACATCCTTGGTTCCTGGTGTCTTGACCCACATGTTCCACTACACCGGTACCAATGCCTTTGTGATCTCTTTGATCAGCACTGCCAACATTGTGCTCGATACCGGCTTTGCCCTCGGTGCTATCGTCAGCTGCCTCCTGAATGCGCTCTTGCCCGCTAACCCACCCATGGCTGCGGAGCCCATCATTGATCGCCATGGCCCCACTCCCTCCGACAAGGAGATTACGGAGATGCAGGTCGAGGCCCAGTCAATCCACGAGAGCATGCTCAATGGTAAACACCACCACTAAGATATCTATACCAAATATCGAATATCTTTCCTCCCCTCTCCCTTAACTCCATTTGTATTATCTATTCTTTTTGTAAATAAAACTTGCTTTCTTGTGATAACTCTGTACTTGGCGTTATTTTGGATCGGGAACTGTGGTTAGATTGGGTTTGGAGACATACATTATACATTTCCCATCTGCGTTGCATTCAAGGCGTCTCTTCAGCTCAGGGCTCTCCGCCAATTCCGTCCAAAACGGCGTGCAGCTCAAGTGCAGTGCCATATTATTGATCTGAGGGTTGCATGGACAGCGATCAGGGCAATACGCGATCGAGCCATAGCTCCAGCCGAGATGTTCCAGGAAGAGGGTATCAGACCGAGGCGCGAGGAGTCCCAATCCAATAGTGGTAACGGCCGCGTCGCTCCATTTGTGATAATAAATGGGACCCTGCCGATCGACATATTCAAAGTACGCTTGATATGCTGGCGAGCGGAAGAAGTTGACCCGCGCAATGGAGGTTTCAACGCCGTAGGTGCATGCAGTGCTAGAGGAGGGTATGTTGGTGGATGCGATTAATCTGATGTTCTAGAATTGCAAAAGAACAGAATTGTCTTCAGGCTTGGACCCTTACAATGCGTCGCCGGCTTCTCTGACCAGGAATGCTTCGTCCCTGCTATCTGGAATGAGCTCTGGGTGTGTCGACTTGAATCTCTCAATCAGAGACAACGCTCCAGGGACACTTGCCTCATTGACGGTCGACAACAGTGACCAGGCTATGCCAGTACGAGGATGATGTTAATGAACCGCATAACATGTACAGAACAGGAAATTTTACATATGGATATCTGGACTCACCGAACTTTTGCCCCGAGCTCTTCAGCATCAGCATAGGATCCTCCTCAACGTCACACAAGATGCACACGCCTGGATCGACTCTCCAAAAGAACTCGTACTGGTCCAGTAATTTGTGCTGCGCCAGGAATCCACTCATGTATCGCCACCTATGCCGCTCCAGTAACGAAGTTTTGTTCATCCCCAGTCGCATCTTAGCATAGTCCCCGTTCCGAACCATGGCAGCTTCAATCCATTTGGGAAGCCGCCACTGCTCGTGCGGGATCGTACCAAAGGTCGTGGTGCCCTTTGTGAGTTGGCTAATCAAATTCCGAGACCGTGTTGTCAGCGGAAGAGGCGTGAGAACGATCCATGGGTAGTTGCGGTCCCTGTTGAAGCGATCTTCGATTTGGCGGACTGTCTCTCGAGCTTTCTGGAGCTCGTCTTCGTGCGTAAGGATAACGAAGACTCCGTTGGCCCTTTTGACTTGGAGGGCTGAATCACCTCCGGTCGTGTCGCTGCTTGTTGGATCCTGGTCAGTGCTCATTGACAGATGTTCCATATCGTTGTTTTTATGGCCTGCTGCATTGTCTCCCCGATCCGGTGTTTTCGGATATTCAAATAGTAAACCGATATCCGGACCTTCAAACTCCTCCAAAGGCTGTTGATAATTCCATTGATGATCTCCGAATGCTTTCTGTTGAGGGAGCTGCTCTCCTGTCTGCTCTTTTGGGTCACCCAGTAGTACTTGGTCGCGCTCCGTCTGGCTGTCGATATCTCCTTTACTTTCTTCACTGGCTCTATTGTTATCCTGGGTACCAATAGCCATGTCACCTTCGAGACCATGACCTTCCACTTCGTTTAGTAAACCATGCGGAGATAAAAACAAGGCACCTTGCTGATGCGAACTAGATGACGATGCTGTTGACCGCGCATATTCAACCAGAACATGCTCAGTAGAGTGCACATTGTCGAGCACAATTGCTGTTGGGTCTATGCCTGGTCGTGTGGCGGTTGGCTCGAAGTTCTGTGGCAAAAGTGTGATTATGAACAGGTATCCAAGTTCCCAGGTTGTAGTAAAGGTGACGATGACGCGGATGAGTCTGGCGTTTCGGTTGGGCGCCTGAATCATCTCGGACAGATTGTCTCGTGCTCCTCTTCTTGATGCTACACTTTCTGGCGAGATGCGAGTGTTGCTGGTTGTACTGTGTTGAAGGAAAAGAGTAGAATGTTAGGTGGGCTGGAATGCTTGGTGGAAGCAGGGGGCTATTGAGTTATGCCGTGTCCGGAAAGGAGAAATATAATACATCCCTTTTTGGTGGCGCGAAAAGGGACACGACTTCATCGGTCTCCAGAGCATCTCCTTCGACGCCATGGTTGGCAAGCAGCTCTACGACTTTCATCTCGCTCATTAAGCCATGTTCCATTTAATGCCTCATTGAAAGCATCCTTTATCACCAAGTCGAGGGTGGCCATTATATCGGCAACCGAAACGCCCGGACGTCCAACGCAACATCTGTGGCTATCCTGTGGAGGGGCTTTGGTGGGCAAACTGATCCTGATAGTGGTTTTCCACACTAAAGGAAGCCCCCTGCCTGGGCTGCTTGGCGAACTGGCAAGTTGATATACGCTTACCGGTACTTCTGAGTCTGATGTCCATACTTGGGCATGATGCTCGGCAGTAGAGCACAAATACGGCGGCCAACAGGTCCTCCTTCCTGTGCACCTTCTATTCTACACAAAACCTACCCTACCATGATTCTCTACGCTACAATATTCCAATTCTTCTGATGCTTAATCGAAATACTCCCACTCATCCTCGTCTCAATCGTCTTTCCTATTCAAACTATCCACTATCTATTCTTTAAGCGATCTACTCGTCCACCTCTACCTCATGAGCCATTGTAGCCTACGGTGCGTTTCCATGGTCTGTGTCATTACCGGCTCAAACACGGCTAGGAATCATAGCCGGTCAGGTCTGTGAGAATATCTGGACTTGACAAGGATTTGCACCGGTTCTCTTCCAGCTGCAGGGCTATACGATCAAGAACAGAGCCACGCTTCGAGCCTTCTTTCCAGCGGAGGGGACAAGTGCAAGAATAATGACACAACATATGCCGCAACAAGAGCAAGAGTATGAGTATTTAAATAAAGATGTTCTTATACAGAATACGTTTTGGTTACTCCTTGCAATGCAAAGCAGCCCAAGGGCCAAAGTAATCGCATGGCGTAGTTAGATAACCGAGCCCGCAACTCCATGAAATTTTGGTGGCAAAGCCAATTTGGTCTGCTGTAATTTATTTGGGTTTGTTGCGGAGAACCAAGGGTGTTTGAGGCCCCAGACGCCATAGCAAGGTGGTTTCTCTGGTGCCAAAGGCACCGCTCCACATTACTGAGGAAAGGACGTTGCGTCGCTTGGTGTACTTGACTTGTTCAGTAGGGCAGTCACCCGTTCCAACTGACTTGGTTGAACCTTCGTCCTAGTCGTTTCTCGTAGCTCGTACAGCATGGCGCGTCCGCCAACCAGAACGCGAAAAGCTTTCACGTGAGGGTTCTTTTTTCGAGAAACATCTTCAGGACCAACCAACTTTGCTTCAAAAAGGCCGAAGACTTCGCTGCCACACTTGCCACCAGCAACGAATCCACCATCACCACTACCATCACTGCCATGCCTAACCCACGCACCTACTTTGACATCACCATTGGAGAGGAGCCCATTGGCCGCATTGTCTTTGAGCTGGTAATGAACCTACACTCGCCATGTTCCTGATCATGACTTTTACTTCAGTTTCACCTCCTCACACATCTTCATATCTTCGCGTCTACGTCTACCGCTAGTTTGCCGATGTCGTTCCCAAGACTGCCGAGAATTTCCGCGCCCTCTGCACAGGTATGGTGCCAACAGAACGCTCCTAGTGTCCTGTTGGCTGTACAATTGCTCGAGATTAGGACAGGCATCTAAGGTCTCTTCATTTTTTTAGGCGAAAAGGGCATCGGGCAGAGTACCGGCAAGCCATTGACGTACAAGGGAGCACCATTCCACCGCATTATCCCTGTAAGTGTCATCCCATCTTTAATCGTTCGTGGCCTAGCTTGCTGTGCAAGATCGAACAATTTCCTTACGATTACTCGCTTATTTCATTTAGGACTTTATGATCCAAGGAGGAGACTTTTCCAACCAAAACGGAACTGGAGGCGAGTCGATCTACGGTGCGAAGTTTGAGGATGAGAACTTTCAATTGAAGCATGACAAGCCCTTCCTACTGTCAATGGCCAACGCTGGTCAGAATACGAATGGATGTAAGTGTTTCATTAAAGTCATACAGTAGCCTTGATTGATACCTCTGATATGACAGCAGTACTGACATCGTGTGTCCTTGGATACTACAGCCCAGTTCTTTATCACAACGGTCCCTACACCTCACTTGGATGATAAGCACGTCGTTTTTGGAAAAGTTCTCAAGGGTATTTCTGTTGTCCGTGAGATCGAGAGGACGCCAAAGGGCAGTGGTGATGCACCCCTGTCCCCTGTCATCATTGCCAACTGTGGTGAACTGGCGGAGGGAGAGGATGATGGCGTAGCTGCTCCTGATGCTGGCGACAAGTATGCTGATTGGCCAGGTACGCTTATCAGGAACAATGGAACGTAGATTCAGGTTTAAAGCGCTCTATGAAACCCATCCGCTAATTATATCTTTTTCTTTGTTATAAAAAAAAGATGATTATGAGGGATCTAAGGAGGACAAGGACTTGGTCGTGGTTGCACAGGACCTCAAGAACCTTGGCAACAGTTTTTTCAAGGTCGCAAACTATACCAAGGCGATGAGCAAGTACAAGAAGGCGATCCGGTATCTGAACGAGAAGCCCGTCTTTGACGACGATGACGCGCCAGAGTTGGTGAAAGAGTTTTACGCGGTCAAGATCCCTTGCTATCTCAATCGTGGATTCTGCGCATTGAAGCTGGATCGGCCCGAATTGACGGTCAAGGACATGACTATAGTGCTGGAAATGGAACAGTACCCCTCGGACGCGGATAGGACCAAGGCATACTTCAGACGCGGATTAGCATATTTGAAGATGCATGACCTGGACAGCGCAAAAGCCGATCTGGAGAAGGCTAAGAAGTTGTCGCCAAAGGACGGTGGCGTGCTGAAGGAACTCGAGGTCGTGAACGCGAAGCTGACAGCGAAGCGCGAGAAGGAGAAGAAGGCTTACGCCAAGATGTTTGCATAGACGCGATAGATCGATTTTGCATTAATTGGACCTGCAGCACTAAACTAATGGGAAAAAAGCGCAGGCTTACTGACATCCACAAAGTTCTTTGCATCGCGTTGATGAAGAGAAGCGTTACTATGGAATACTATTGAGATTGCAATGTGATAGGGCGCAGCAATCAGAGCGGAATTGTCGCACGATACAGCTAATCTGTGAGAAATGAAGTCGAGTATCAGTTGATCACCACTCTCTGTTCAGTCATCATGATGGGTATCTACTCATCCTCCTCAACTTCTGCGGTTCTGCGAATCTGCTATCTTCTTGTCCCTCTGACAAAATAAAACTGACTGTTAAGGCAACGAAGACATTGTTCCTGCGAGGGACTACACCCCTGCCTCGACTCAATAAGGCAGAATGTGGTTATGACTGACATCAAGAGACATATCAGGGGACAAGAAAGCAAAGGAACATGAACTGCATGAATAATCCGCTTGCATCATCTCATTACCTGAGGTACGCAACTTGCAACTTGTACTGGTGTGAGTAAAATTTGAACCACCTCATGCGTATGCAGCATCATAGTCTATCCTGATGTCAACCAGTACCTGGTTCTCGCCTTGTCCAGAGAGCGCGGACCCAGACGTAAATCCCTTGTGGGTCCATCGGACATCCTCTGCTTTTTTTTTTTTTTTTTTTTTTTCTCTCAGACAAAGTGGTCGCCTTATATAAACATGACCGATTCTCTTTGTTTCCCCCCAAAGATCGTCTTCCCCTATACCCCTGTACTCTCTCGCTTCCTCAACTACTCTTTGAGCAATCTTTTCGGCGAATACCGCTCCTCCCCGTCTCTACCTTCTTGCCTCCGTTAATACAGACACTACTATCCGGTATGCTTGGTCAACGATTCCAGCACGAATCCTCCAATCATGGTAATAAGACGAAAGAGTAGAATGTCAAATTACATCGAATCTTGCACACTTCTTCATCCTAATCACCCACTGTGCCTTCTTAAACACACCAGTTTCTTTCCTAGAAGAACGCGAGCCTGGCTTTAACATCATGTCCCCTGTTGGCCGTAGTCGAGCTTTCAAGAGAATTCATTTGCCAAAGTAAGCGTTTTCGCAAGATACGAACACTCAAACACGAGTAATGAAGTTGCAGTGTCTGATCGGACGCGTTCTCGCGCCTTTCCCTCCATCTGTATAGCAAAAAGATGAAAACTATGAATTCGGATGGACCTCAAGCGTCGTTCAGCAATACCGCTGCGCGCAATAGTTCTGGCCGGATTGGACGAAAGCATGGTAGGCTAAATTACTCAGGAACAAGCACAAACTCAGTCCTTGTCCTTGCTATCGATGCTAATCAACCATCCGTTGCTGGGGATGGTACACAGCCTGGAGAATAGACGATACTCTTGTAGAAGTTCATGCTCCAAGCGGTATTAATGGTGTCTCGTATGCGTACGCAAAGGTAAGAAGGGCCATTGACATATCTCGACACTATGGATTGTCTTGCAATTCATAACTAACACTTCCTTTTGCCTCCCATATTAGGGCCCAGCTGGCCAAACACCATTCCCAACACTTGTCGCGATGTCTGGTTACTTTCCTCAAGACCAATTGCAACCCAAGTCCCCTACCCACTGGAGCTACAGCAATCCATATGCCCCTCCTTCCATGATGCCCAAGCACGAGGAAGAACCATCGTCAGTGATCTCCCCTCAACGACTACTCCCTGAGAACTTGATGCCAAAGCAGAGCGCAACAGTGAATGAGATATCCTCTTTGCAGCAACAGCAATAGCCAGACTGGTTCTGTTCTTTCTGTGCCAGCGATAGTATATATTCTGTGAAAAATGTTGTATTAAACATTGCACATATTGTATCCCAGACAGTGCGCAGCAGTTCA